>NW_012148319.1:3806463-3875366 GCF_000956105.1 Propithecus coquereli
AAAGATAAGGACTATATAACTGGTCACGAAAGTCTGAATTCTGGCTTTTTTTTTTGTCTTAGAAATAGTAGGTGTTCTACTTTCCTAGACAATCTAAAATTTACACACATGTATATTCTCACATATATACATACTAAAGGACAACTGATGGTCTTTGGTGGTGATAATTTAGAAATAACAATAGTAAACATTTATTTATTCTTCACAAACTTTAGTTGTAGGCAGAACCCTCCAGTTCAAATTTAGTTTAGGTAAACGTGGTACATACAGACATTGATAAACACATGACAGAGGAACATGGCATTCTTCTCCAAAGTGAAACAGGTAAACATGAATATGTGACTTTAACATTGGTTCTCAGATGAGCTTAAATAAAAATACAAGATGCTATATAATTTTGTGAGAGAATTTAAGAATAAAGATGTGAACTCTAAAAATCTTTTTTTAACCTTGTTAGGACAATAGGCCTTTTCTTCTATTAATGCAGCATTTTTGAATAGGGTTTACCCTACACTTGTATTAGATTTTTTAGTTTATATATTAGCTATTTCAATCCTGGTAGCAATCCATTTGTTTAGGTAAGTGTAATTTTATTATCTTTATTTTACAAAAAAGAAATTATTATGCTCATTTTACAGAGAAAACTGGGGCTTATATAGTCTATATTATTTACCTAAACTAGGCCAATTAGGTAAGAGTTGGGGGATTACTAACATCTAATCCAGTGTTCCTCTCACTATACTGTGCCCCTATTCCTTCATCTATAAAAGTGAGTTAAGCCTTATTGTTTTCAACTTCAACTTCAACTTCATGCTTCACTGGTCAGAGAGTGAGGTTTGGCCAGGTTGGCCAGGCTGGGGAGTGGAGAAGGAAGATCTCAGCTAGATCAACAGGCCCCAAGGCTAATGTATGATCAAGGCAATAAACCAGGTAAGGGGCATAGATGATAATGAGTCTGTAATGCTAGGACAAATGAAAAGACAAAAAGAAAAGTGGTGTGGTGGCCATAAGAAAGGTATCTCTAAAATTTCTGACTACAGGGGGCATGGTTGACTACCTCAGTTGCTGCACTCTAAAAATCCATTGCTAAATTCACCCCAAAGGCACTTTTTGCATAGGCTGTTTCCGGACAGTAAGAGAGTATGGCAGGGTTACTAAGATAAGACTGTTCTGATAGGCCTGTTCCTGGAAGATGCAGGACTCCTCTGAGTGGCAACTTTAGCTAGAGAATTCCTCATCAGCTCATTCCAGGGTGGTGGCAGTGGAGGTGGTGAAGATGTGGTTGAATTCCATACATATTTTGAAGATAAGGCTGATAGAATTCACTGACAATTTGTATGTAGGGTATGAGAGAAAGAAGTCAAGGCTGCCTCCAAAGGTTTTGATCTGAGCAACTTCAAAGATGGACACGGTAGCCATCAGTTGAGATGGAGAAGGCCTTAGGTAAAGCATGTTTCTGGAGGTGATGGAGAGACACAGATCAGATGTTCCATAGTTTTGTAGCATTGAGTTTGCAGCATCTATTAGACATCCAAGCATGTATACCAAGTAGGCAATTTGATATATGAGTCTAGAGTTTAGGAAAGAGGTCTAGATTGGAATTGCTGTATATGTTTGGGAGACATCAGCACATAAATGGAAGTAATGAGATCACTGATGCATGTGGGAGGACAGAAGAGAGAAGTGGTCTAAGTACTGAACTCTAAGAGTCAGAGAGAAGAGGGAGAACCAGCAAAGATGCCTGAGAAGGTGTAACAAGTAAGGCAGGAGGAAGACCAAGAGGATAATACTGAACAGTCTCTGAGACATACCTAAGGACTAGGGGAAATCAGAATTGCATACCCAAGTATGAGTTATAAGAAAAGGATGCGCTGGCGTTCTTCACTACAAAGATATTTGAGTTGACTCTGATGTTGAGAGCAAGACTGACATTGTGAAGCTCTGAGCTATTTGCTATGGGATATGAATTAATAAAGATGCTTTTGGTTTCAGATTTCATTCTTGACCCAATAGTCATTCAGCAGCAGGTTGTTTAATTTCTATGACTTTGTGTAGGTTTGATTGTTTCTCTTGTGATTGATTTCTAGTTTTATTCCACTGTGGTATGAGAAGATACACGGTATGATTTCAGTTTTTTTGAAATTGTTGAGACTCATTTTGTGGTTTAAGATATGATCAATCTTGGAGAATGTCATGTGCTGCTGAGAAGAATGTGTATTCTCTAGTTTTGGGTAGAATGTTCTGTAAATGTCTGTTAGGTCCATTTGATTTAGAGTTTGGTTTAAGTCCATTATTTCTTTATTTATTTTCTGCTTAGATGATTTATTGAGCTCTGACAGTGGGATATTGAGGTTCCCAGCAATTACAATGGTATTTATTTCTTTACTTAGCTCTAGTAAGATTTGCTTTATGTATCTGGGAGCTCCTATGTTGGGTACATATATGTTTAGGATTGTTATGTCTTCTTGTTGGATTGCTCCCTTTACCATTATGTAATGACCCTCTTTGTCTTTCTTTACCTTTGTTGGCTTATAGTAAATTTTATCTGATATGAGAATGGCTACACTTGCTCTCTTTTGATTTCCATTTCTGTGGAATATTTTTTTTCATCCTTTCATGATGAGTCTGTGTGTGTCCTTGTGGTTTAGATGTGCTTCCTGGAGACAGCAGATATTTGGGTTGTGTTTTTTCATTCATTCAGCCAACCTGTGTCTTTTGAGAGAAGCATTAAGTCCATTCACATTGATCGATAGCATTGATATGTGGGATGTTGGTCTGTTCATCCTGTTGCATAGACCCTGATTGCTTTGTTTTACCTCTTGCTATATTGTTTTATAGGAGTTGTGAGTTTGGAGGGGTGGTTTAGGTGAATTTCCACTGGTGGGAATATGTTGTGCTGATTTCTATATAGTGCTACTCTGAGTATTTCATGCAGAGCAGGTCTGGTCATGACAAATTCCCTCAGTCCTTGCTTGTCTGAAAAGGGCTTAATTTCTCCATCTATTGTGAAACTTAGTTTTGTAGGATACAGAATTCTAGGCTGGCAGTTGTTCGGTGCAAGTTGTTTGAAGATGGGGTCCCAATCACTTCTGGTTTGTAAGGTTTCTGCTGACAAGTCTGTAGTTAACCTGATGGGTTTTCCTGTGTAGGTTATAGGATGCTTTCATTTTGCTGCTTGAAGAATTTTCTCCTTCATTTTGACTTTGGCCAGGTTGATTACTATGTGTCTTGGAGATGACCTATTTGCTATGAATCTTCCCACTGTTTGATGTCCCTCTTGTATCTGTATGTCTGAATTTCTGGTGATGCCTGGGAAATTTTCCTCAATAATTTTCTTGAATAGGTTTTCCATGCTTTTAGCTCTTTCTTCTTCACCCTCAGGGATACCTATAATTCAAATGTTAGTATGCTTCACACAGTCCCATATCTCTCTCAGTGATTGCTCATATTTTTTTATACTCTTCTCTGGTTCTGTAAATGACTGGGTTATATCAAAAACCATGTCTTCAAGCTCTGAGATTCTTTCTTCTCCTTGGTTTAGGCTATTCTTGAAGCTTTCAATTGCATTTTGAAATTCCCTAAATGACTTTTTCATTTATTTAAGTCTATTATATGTTTTTTTATGTTGTCTAGCTCTTTAGTGACTTTTTCATTTTTTTCATTGATTTCTTTGATTTCCTGAAATATTTTTTTGGCTTCTTTTTGTTGGTTTTCAACTTTGTCTTCAATTCCAATCATCTTATTTGCCATCCATCTTCTGAATTCCATTTCTGTCATTTTGTCAATTTCATTGTGGGTAGAGTCCACTGTTGTAGGTAGCTCCACTGTGTTCTCTTGGCAGTGTCAGACTATTTTGGTTTTTCATGCTGCCAGGGTTCTTTTGCTGCTTTCTTCTCATCTGGCTTTTCTTTTCTCAACTCTGGGTTAATAGGTATACAGGAAACCTGTTCTCCTTTGCTGGGTATTCTCTCAAACCAAGTCCAGGAGTGGTAGCTCCTCAGAGCTGGGGGTTCCTAAATGAAGTGTTGGACCTCAGGAAGGCGCTGCCAGCCCAGCAGTAGTAGTGGGGACTCAGTTGTAGAATCTTGGGGTCAAGGCACAACTCAGGAGTCTTGGGATGGAATTGTAGGCCTGGCAGTGGCCCTAGACTTTTACAGGGGAAGAGCCTTGGACTCAGGTACAGTGAGAGCTTCAGAGCTGGTTCTGGGGATTTTGGGGGCAGAGCCGCCCATATAGGGGGCTGTTCCACCATCATGGGGACTGCTGATGCCCAGTTGCACAGGCAGGGGATTCTTTCAGTGGCCTAGGTTTCACATAGGTGGGCTGATGCTACTGGTTAGCCAAGGTTCTCTCCCCACACCTATGACTCACTCAGGCAGTCACCCAAGACTTCTCAAGTATTAACTGTGGCATTTGAGGCTCCTCCTCTGTTTGGCTTCCACGCTGGGGAGGAGACTTGCTCAACTCCCAGTCACAGTGCTTGACATGGGGCAGCATCTGTTCCCTTTCCAGCCTAGGTTACTGTTGGATGGCTGGGTCTTGAGTGGACCTGGCTCTGCGCACCAAAGAGATCAGAATGTCATCAGCTGCAGAAACCTGGTATTGGTAGGCACCAGATCTCTGCTCTCTGGTAGAATGTCCTTATATAGAATCTGAGCAGCTCCCTGATTAGCCCCGGGGTCTGCACTAAAAGAGGAAGACCCCTCACAGATCACGATGTGCATAACTTTTGTTTCTCTCCTAATAGACAGTATCCCCTTGGGTTGTCTCTACCCTGCTGTCCTCACCTCTTCCCAGCAATGTGAATTGCTCTGGGTCTCTCAGCTTAATCTCTGAGATGGTGAGTGGTACTTGTGAGTAAGAATCAGCCATGCCCTGTTTCACTGAGTTGGTAGATGCTGTGGTGAACTATAAAGTTGTTCTCTCTATCACTGGTTGATGCTTGTATGAAAGAGCCAACTGCAGAGTTGTTCTTTTGTGCCATCATAAGCTCTAGTCGCTCAGGTGGAGCTCTTGAATATCCCAGGCTGTGGGTGGGGCCTTGTAGCTCCCAGAAGCTTGCTTGATCTCCACCACAGCAGAGGTGGATAGAGGAGCCAAGCAGAGCATGGCTAGGTTGTGTGAGCCTGGAAGACTTTGCAAAGTCATGGCAGGGCTCAGAGATTGCTTTCCTGGCTGCTAGGGGAAGCTGTTGGGAGGAAAGTCAGGGCAGGCTCACCAGACTGGGAGGGCTGTTCGTGGGGGAGGGGCTTAAAATCTTGGTCACTATGGCACTGGGCTGGGATCTTCTCTGCTGGAGGACCTACCCTAATCCAGTAGCACAGCTTTCCTGTGGGGTTGGGGGGAGGTGGGCCCTCTCCTGGATCACCACATCTCAGACCCACTCAGTATTCTCTCATCAGTTCTGTATACATGGGCTCCCTCACCACCCTAGTCCAGTTCTGAAACTGCCCCCTTGTCCCCCAGCAACCTGCTCGGGTTGAGGGGGCATGGGTGTGGCCTGTGTGTTTGACTTGCTGGAGTGCATCTCTGTGAAATGCTGGTGGGCAGGGAGCTCCCGGATTGGGTATCCTGGAACCACTGCAGGTCCTCAAGGGAAGAGGCATGGGCCCCACTCTCTGTGGAGACCTCAGCTTGGAGTATATGCCTGCTGGAGAGAGGCTGCCACTGACCAAATTCTCAGCTCAAACTGTTTTCCTGGTTGGGGGGGGGGGTGCTGCAGTTCTTGGTCAGCCTGAGCACCTGAATGTGTCACCTTTGGTTGCTATGGCTCCAGAAGCTGGGCTTTTCCTTGGTGGAGGACCCATCCTTATCCAACAAGGTGGTTTTCCTGTCGGGGGAATGGGCACTCTCCCACATTGCTGTGTCTTGAAACCTCATGATATTTTCCCATCAGTTCTGTAGGTGGGCTCCCTCATCACCTGAGTCCAGCTTTCAAACCTTTCCATTCTGTCCCACTTGAGTTCAGGGTGCACAGGATCCAGCCTGCTTGTATGACCTGCTGGCATGCTTCTCCGTGAAACACTGGCAGGCAGGAAGCTCCCAGATTGGGCACCCTGGGTCCACAGCAGGTCCTAAGAGGATAGGCATGGACCCCACTCTCTGTGGAAACCTCAGCCTGTAGCATTTACCCACTTGGAAGATGTGGCTGCTCACCAAATTCTCTGCTCAAAACTGCTTTTCCGGTTGCAGTGGATGGGGGAGGGGTGGGGAAGGAAAAGCATCTAAATAGAAGAAAGCCAGCTCTCCAGCTGGCCTCTGGGATCACTCTTCTTGGAGGGGTACCTGATACAGGATTTAAAAGCTCTGGGATCATGCAGATTCTCCCCACTATTCCAGGTTTGCTGCAGTGCTTGAGCTCATGGGTGTGGAAAAGCCTGCAAGAATCTCACTCCAGCAGCCCACTGGTCACCAAAGACACATGGGAGGGAGAAAGGGATCCTCCCTTATCCTTTCACTGGGCTCCAAGCCTCCCTGAGTTTGATCCTTACCAGTACCTTTTTCCCTTTATCTTCTTCTTTCTCTGCTTCGCAATTTTCCTCCGTGAGGTCCCTGGCAGGCTCTGATACTTCTCTCTATGCTCTACAGTTGAGCTGCATCTTCTCTACCATCTCCCTCATGTGAAACCCTACCTACCCTCAGGGACAGTCCAGCAAGTGATGTCTCTAGTTGGCCATCTTGCCCTTCTCCTTGAGGTTGATGAATTTTGAGGAGTGGTCCCTTAGAAACATGATAAGGAAATTCTCCAATAGCCTAGCTAACTCTAAGACTTGACAGTGTAATTGGATAAAGAAAATAAATTAAGTATTTCCAAAGAAGGTGGCTATTCCTTCTTCTTCAATGAAAAAAAGGTAATTCTCAAGCCTGAGCTGTGCATCAGAATTGGCAGATTCTCAAACCTCAGCCTAAGACTTCCTGAATCAAAATATTCAGAAAGAGGTTCAAGATCTATATTTTTTAGGAATCTCTGCAAATGACTCTCATTTGGCCATATGTGAGGCTTTGGGAATTTATTTCTAAGGCTCATGCAAAGCCTACCTTCAATAATAAAGAGTGTCACAGCTCTGGGCTATGAATACCAAGGAACAAGATGGCCTATGGTTTGGAAGTTCAAGCTCCATCAGTGTGAATAAAGAGAAAAAGTATCAATGCTCCCTAGTAGCATACGACTTTCCTGACAGATAAGAAATACTTACAGATTTTGCTGGGAATTTTTGTTTCTCCCTTCCCTACCACATCCCTTGTAGGATGTGGATGACATGATTTGATTCATGCACATTTCCAAGTAAGCTGCACTTTAGAGCCAAATAATTAAGAGACATTCAAATGTGGCTCTTCAATTAGATAGAACCCAATATTTCTCACAGCTGTTGTCCTCTGGAATTCTTATTATGTGTCAAGCCCTGTTGTAAGGTTTTATATGTATTAACTCATTTAATCCTCAAAACAACTCTCAGAGGTGGATGCTATTATTATCCCTATTTTATAACTGAAGAAACTGAGGCACAAAGAGGCAATATAACCTTACTCCATTGACCTAGCTAGTCAATGGCAGTGTTGGTTCCAGGACTGCCATTATGGGTTAGTGTCAGGCAGAAGAAGCCTGAGTTTAAAATGCCTTTGATGATATCAAACATGTAGGCGATGTGCTCGTGAAATGACAGAGTGTCTTAATTAATTCTGGAGCTATCTTGAAATTATTTGGGTCATCGACACATCTTAGTCTGTTTGTGCTGTGATAACAAACTACCCAATACTGGATAATTTATAAACAACAGAAATTTATTTCTCACAGTTCTGGAGGCTGGCAAATCCAAGATTAAGGTGCCAGCAGATTCAGTGTCTGGTGAGGACCTGTTCCTCATACATGGCAACTTCTTGCTGCATTCTCACATGGTGGAAGGGCAAAAGGGACTCTCTAGCTCCCTCAGGCCTCTTTTATAAGGGCATTAATCCTCTTTTTTAAAATTTTTTTTAAAATATCATTTATAACTTTTTTTTTCCTTTCAGCATATTGTGGGGGCATTCATCCTATTTTTAAGAGCTTTGCTCTCATGATCTAATCACCTCCCAAAGACCCTACCTCCTAATACCATCACCTTAAGGATTAGATTTCAACATATGAATGGTGGGGGCGAGGGCACAAATATTTAAATCATAGAAACACATTAGATAGTGGCCCTATTAAAACACAGGTGGGAGTGGACAGGATGGCATCCCTAGCAATGCCCTTTCTGTCCAGACACACTGTGATTTGACATTCAATGTAACCAAATTTGGCACTGTGGTGAGCCTTCTAGTGATTTTTACCATATTTCAGGTAGAGTCATTTTACGTGTTTTAGGGGATGAGGTATAGGAAATTTGAACATTGGGGTCAGATTTATACCAAAAGAAATGGAAACTAGATTGCTAACAAGAGCAATGACTTCCCACCACATCCTAAGCGGAGGTTTGTGAACGAGCAGGCGATGTGAGGCAAAGCTTTGCTAATGCAAATTGATTCCTGGAGGGCTTCCAGGTCATAGAGGGTTGGGTGATTATCCCTGCTGTTGGAATAGTTTTAGATAATGAATGGTAACCATTAGATACTGAGAGAAACTTACTTGGCTTTTAGACACTTCTGCAGCATATGCTTATGGCATATTTCAATAACAGCCCAAAATAAAATAGAATTCATTTAATTTAGGTTAGCTTGCTGAAGAATGCCATGTCTAAAGGCTGTGACTTTCTTTGTGCAGTGATTTTTGATAGAGTAACACTATACCTTATTTCATGCATTAAGGTGGGTGATACTTTGGGATTTTATTCTAGGAATTGATTGATTAATTGATTGATAAATTAATTGGTTGATTCATTGTTTCACCTAACCCATTTATTAAGGGAAAAAGATACAGATGAGTGAAAATGGCTTGGCTAGTTTAACTTCTCCAGAAATGTCTAGCACGTCATGATTAAGAAATGATCAATATCAACATCTGACATTGTTCTGCACAACTGGCCCAAAAGCTTTTTTAATATACTCTTAGAGGAATAATGATCGTTTATCCCCATAAAACCATACTAGCTTTACTTTTACTAACCAGATGTCGTACTTTCTTGTTTTTCTTAAGCATAACCTTTCTCTTTGTTTTCATGCTTTAATCCACTCAAAAACATTTATGGCCTTTTGCATTTAGTTTTCTGTCCTAGAACAGCTCCTTCAAATACAGCCCTGTGCTTGTCTTGAGTATAGTAAGGCAACCAAGTCACCATTAGTGCCTATTGCATAACAGCTACCATTTAATAACTACACTAAAGGCACAAAAAAAGCTGCTCAAACATTATCTAATCTAATTCCCACCATGGCTCTGAGTTAGGCATTCTTATTTCTGTGTAAAAGCTGAAGAACCCAGCGTTTAGGGATTAAATGACTTGCTTAAATTCTCCCTGCTGCTAAGTGGAGGAGTTGAAGTTTGAAATCTAGGCCTCTGTGGCCCCAAAGCCTACGTCCTTCACACTGTACTGAAATTTTACCATGCGGAGTTAAGTACTTTGAAATTCATTTCATTTTGTTTTCTTTTAAAGTAATAGCTATTTTATTTCTACTCACTGACTTTCTGCAATTATTTTCCAGTGTAGTGACTCATTGATAAGTCTTACCTTTGGGATTCTTTCTTTGTAGATGTTGAATTTCAGGGCAGTGGCCTCCTAGCGCCACTTTTTGTATTCGAGAAGCGACCCATAGTCTTTCCCCCTTGTATCTATACCTCCTCAGCACTTTCACTGATAGTCGTTCCTGTTGAACTCTCATTCTCCTTATGTACTTACCACCCCTACCTCTTGGTTCTGTCTGATTGTAAAGAAAGGTGCTAAGAAAAAATAAGAAAATTGGAAAAAAACACAGTATTTTTGGATAGAAATAGGTAAAGAGTTGGTGGGAAAATATATCCATGTTTATCGTCTAGCTACCTGTAGGAAATACAGGTGTGTATACTGTCTTTCTACTAGATTGCATGTTTCCAAGTTCATGGACATGTCTTAGAATTAGGCATGGTTTTGTTATATTATCCAGATTTAAATGCTGCGTAGGAATTCAAGAGCCAGTTGGAGACTTAAACAAATCATTGGATGCAAGAAATAGTTTCCATCCACTTGGTCTTTGCACTTGATGTCGAAGATATGTACTTCAGAATGTTGTCTAACTTGTGTTCCAAATAATATTCTAAAAATAGGAAACCTGGTGGTACCTGCCATCTAAGTGCACAGGCTGAAGGAGATGTAAAGTAAAACCACTCAACAGCTGCTACAAGCGTGCTGCTATAAAAGAACGCTGTTAAAAGATGTCATTAGAATGCAGAGCTCATCCCAAATAACATATATCATCATGTCTCTTGTCAGGTGTCCTTCTCTTCTTTCCTCATGCTAGATGAGTATAAATAACTTCATTGCTATTTTTTATATAAATAAACTCTGAAACAAAGTTTGATTCTGAGACCAGAGAAGAGCCTGCTAGACTCTAATTCTCCTATTTGTTGTGAAATAATGACATTTCCAGGCTATGACACTTCAACAATGTTTTAGGAATCCTTATTGCGTAATTGGAACATATTAAATAGATGAGGAAGCTCTAGGAGAGGTATTTCTCTACACATTATTTTAGCCGATACACACTGAATTGGCACACTCCATCACATATGCTTACAACGTGGAAATTAGCTTCTCTCTCTTCCAAATCTCTCATCGATTCCTTCCTGACAGATCCCTTCTTGCTGCCTTGGTCTCTCATTGTCTTATTGCAATTGCAGCAGTCACTTAACTCTATGCTTGCCTTTAGTCGTGCCTGTCGTCAACCCATCTTCTATAAGACTTTGGGAGTGATTTTGCTATAAACAAATATAATCTGTCACTCTCCTGTTTAGAAAAAGGCAGTGACAGCCTAAAGTCTATTATATAAAATGTAAATCTTTAGCAAAACATACAAAGTACTTTATAATCAACCCCAGGTTTAATTTTCAAGTCTTATCTCCTGAATACCCCATCATCTTCTCATCATACCACACAGCCTATATTTTAGCCAAACTCTATCGATCACTGGACATTTCCTGGACATGCCACATTTCCTCACTGCTCTTGGTTGAGTATTTGCTATTACTTGTGTAACGGAATTTTCTCTGTTGTCAGCTTGGTGAGTTGCTCATCATTTACATTTTGACTCTGGTGTCAACTTCTCTCTGACACCTTCAATGTTAGCCCAAAAGAATTAGGTGGCACCTTACATAGCATCCACTTTTGCATTTTTCTTCTCTCTTCTTGGTTGTGAGAGTTTGTTCATTCATGCGACTATAAACTCCTTGAGGATGGAGTTTAGATTCTTTCACTTTTTAATCCACAAAACCTAGCACAGTGCCAATATCATAAAAGGCACTCAATAAGTATTTTCTTGAATGAAAGTAATTTTGAACTTACCTGAAAAGTAAAATAAACTTAAATTAGCATATTTATGATTTTATAATACTATAATGAGTATAGAGTTTGGAGTAATTCATGCCTCCCAAAACACAAACATGAAAATATCTGTCATGTTTGCTGGCCTATATACTTCAATTAAGAAGGCACATAATGGCTGTTTGTTCCACATTTAGGGATAGTAAGATTGATCAGAGGGTTCTAATAGTGATAACCTGAACCTTCCTTTTTAAGTTCCCCATTAGACTTTCTTGTAATGGTTTTATGCATTGACGATTGTTGCCTGATCCGATTGTTTTATTAGCAATTAAAAATGCACTGTTTAGGGGATCAACACGCTTGTAGCTCTGATTCGGGCAGGGCAAAGGCAATATATGTAACCTAAACATTTGTACCCCTGTAATATTCTGAAATAAGAAAAATACAATTCTGTCATTAATTTTACTTTTATTAATTAGAATTCTGTTAATAGCAAGCAAACAAATATCTTTTGCTCATCAAATATGGTTATTTTGTTATCTTTAAATATAGTTCACAGAGGAAAATGCTTAATTATTTATTGACAAATTTCAGAGTAAACAATTGGTCTAGTTGCTTTCAATGATGTCCAGTGTACATATTTTCTTTTGAATTTATTTCTGTTATTTAGTATTATGCAGTGTCCTTACTACATAATATGAAGTACCATCATCCATTCTAGCCATGAAAATGCTCTCTTTTTGATTCATGTTACCCCTTCAATATCAAGGAATTGTGTAATGATCTTCAACACAAGTCTGTGACTGATTTCTTACACCAATCAGCCAATCAACTGCAGCAAGGTGAAAATCAGTTATCTTAGCAGCTGGCGCCAAAATTCCTTGGAGGGAGAAATCAATCTTCGCTTATCAAACTACCTTGATAATTTGTTTGTGATGGAAGAAGAGAGAGAGGTGGTAGAAGATAGAAGAGAAGAAGAAGCAAAGTAATATGGCAAGAACATGGAGTCCAGGTGAATAAAATTAGCTGAGGGGCTTTTTAAAGACCAGGGGATAGCTAATGTTTAATGTTATATTGTTTGTGGCCACCTCTCCCAAACTAAGGCCACCTCTCCCAAAAGTTTAGTAAAGCCTACTAAATAACATACTCAAAACCTGATACAAGGGAATAAATGCTTAATGTATTTTGGGGGAATGAGAAGCCAAGGAGAGTGACTGAGTTCCATGTCTGTGTCAGGATGGTATAAACAGAGGGTGTACAAGTGAAAGAGTGCAATGATAAACTGAACAACCATGTAGTGAAAGGAGTTGAAAGCCATAGATGGCTCTGAGAACTGGAACCTTCTCAGAATTCACAGAAATTCTGGAGGATTATGTTGGAAATTCCTCAGGAACTGGAAACGTGAGTTGAGCCAATCATATTTGGATCTTAAGCCACAAGGTAACATAAAAAATACAAAGACATTGTACTAAATGTGCCTCAAAAGCTCACAATAGAATGTATTGATTGTCCTTTTTACCCTCTTCTACCACAGGTTAAAGCTTCTTCCTCTGCTCCTGCTCCAGTAATGTTATCCTTAGTTGTTCCTTTGCTTCTTATCTCTGTAACCAGTGATCTGTCTCGGCTTTGAACTTAACGTTACCTTTCCTGTCAGGCCTCTCGATTATGCCAGTTTCCATTTGGAAAAGTCCTGTATGGCTTCTGTCTTACCATGAATGAAGTCTGGAAGCTTAAGCTCAGGCTTTTATGCTCTTTGCAAGATGCCCCTCACAAGATGGACCAGTTGACTGCCTTGATTCTTACCCACCAGACTGGCTGATCTGACTGTTCCAGGAACAATGAATTCAAAGCCCTCCTCTGGTGTTCATATTATTCTCACTTTTAAGTACTATGAAATCAAATGCTTCATGTCTGAAATTTCTTTCCATTCTTCCTGTATTCCCAAGTAATCCATTAAAATTGTTAAAATAATGAAAGTTAATATTTGCTGTAATAAGCTTGAAGAGTTCATTTATATAGAACATATTATATCACTGTAGCTATCTATTGTTATGTAGCAAATTTGTAAAGAAACATATGTTTGCTTGTTTGTTTTGAAAGATGGGAGAGATAAATGTATGTTTGCTGATGAGAAAGACACACTGGAGAATAAAAATTTAGTGACATAGGCAATAGAGTGGAAAGTTCTGGAATGATGCTCTTCAAAGATTGGTTCTGCTGCACAAGAATAGGCATGGCTTTAAATAGGAGTGTGGCTAGTTAATCTATAGTAGAAGGAGGGAATGCAGAGCATATGGTATAGGTGTTTTTAATTGGGAAGGTCTGATGGTGGAAATCTGGTAGTAGGTGGGAAGTGAATGTGTGAAAGTTCTCTTATGATTGCCTTAATTTTCACAGTGAAATAAACAAAGTCGTCAGTTCAGAGTGAGGATGTGGGTGGATGTGTTGAAATGAAGGAATGAGATAGTTATCTGTGAGTAGAACAAAAGCACTAGAGAACTATAGTATGATTGCTGGGCACAATTAAAGATCCATTTAAGTTTTTTTTTTATTTTTGTAATAACATTCATGTGGTATTGGGGCAAGTGAGAGAGGGGAGGAGGGGATGGGTATATTCACACCTAATGGGTGCTGTGCGCACCGTCTGGGGGATGGACACACTTGAAGCTCTGACTCAGGTGGGGCAAAGGCAATATATGTAACCTAAATATTTGTACCCCTGTAATATGCTGAAATTAAAAAAAAATGAAAATAAACATACTTATCTTAACCCTCCCAAAAATAAATTCTATTAAAAAAAAAGACCCATTTAAGTTTAAAGTGAGATCATTCAGCCACGTTAAGTTGCCTAGGTTTAGGTTTGGAGTAGGCAGAAAATTGCATTTATCCAGGCTTGTGGTTTGGTCAAATGACTACAAGGAAGTCACAGCGAGGCAAGGGAATTGAAGGCATGTGCATGGGAGTTAATGTAATGATTAACCATAAAATTTAAGGTGATTTAGGAGGGAAGATATGCTTTTTGAGGAGTGAGGGAAAGAGAGAAGATAGTAGGATTAATGGATTGGAGATACAGGTTGGGTGAAGGTATTGGTTAAGTTGGGATACTAGAGAGAGTACCCCGATATGGTAGTCAGACACGGTAGTCTGAAAATGGGATATATGAAATCAAGATCATGGAGGGGCTGAAATTGTTAGCAAGGTCTAAGTAATGCATGGCCATTAGCATTAATGGCTGAGGTAAGGTGGAAAGTAAGGTCATGGAGGACAGAAGTTCATCCATGTAGATGTAGACATTGACAAGAATTAAGGCAACAGGATTATTTCACAGGGTAATAATGAATCAGATGTTTAAACTCTTCAAGAAATGAGAGTGAGTTATCTGTAGGATCATAATTGCAATAATAATAAAGTAGTGAGTACTAAAATCCAGTGACAAGATTTAAAGGACAAAGAAATAAGTTGGTGAACATAAAAATGTATTTAAAAAATTATTATTTGTATCCTATTCAAGAATAGGCTGCTATAACAAGAGAACAACCTAAAAATTAAAAGACAGTATATGGAAATTAAAAGTATCATTGCAAAATAAAATCCAAAAAATGGATTGAACTATAGAATGGGGACAAATAAAGAACAGGTTAATGGTCTGGAAAATAAAGATGAGGACATTGCCCATGATACACACCAAAATTATAAAGACATGGTATCAAAAAGAGAAGTTGAGACACATGATAGAATGAAATGAGGTGCCCAAGAAGTTCTGGGAGGAGGGGATTAAATACTCTAATTAGTAATAGAAAAAGATCTCCAAGAACTGAGAAAAATCTGATTCCTCATATTGAAAGGCCCAACAAATGCTGAATATGGTGCCTGAAAAAAAAATACACCTACCTAGGCAGAGCATAGTAAGATTAGAATACCAAGGATAAAGCAAAAATTCTAATAGCTTCCAGAAAGGAATAAACTATTACCTGCTAAGGAATGAGAAACAGATTAGCATTGACTTTTATCTTTTTTAGGGGAGAAGATTCTAATTTATATTTTAATTTTTTTATTTGTATAAATTTATAGAGTACAAGTACAGTTTTTTTACATGCATAGATTGCATAGTGGTCAAGTCAGGGCTTTTAGCGTATTTATCACCCAAATAAGACACATTGTACACATTAAGTAATTTCTTATCATCAACCCCCTTCCAACCCCATATCCTTCCAAGTCTCTATTGTTTATCATTCTACTCTTAATGTCCATGTGTACACATTATTTAGCTCCCATTTGTGAGCAAGAACATGTGATATTTGTCTTTTTGTGTCTAACTTGTTTCACTTAAGATAATGACCTCCAGTTCTATCCATGTTGCTGCAAAAGACATGACTTTGTTCCTTTCTATGGCTGAATAGTATTCCATTGTGTATATATACAACACATTTTCCTTATCCAATCATTCACTGATGGACACTTAAGTTGATATCATATCTTTGCTATTGTATTAATAAATAGTACTGCAATAAACATACAAGTGCAATTATCTTTTTGATATATTGATTTCCTTTCCTTTAAATAGATAAACCAGCAGTGGGATAGCTGGATCAAATGGTAGTTCTATTTTTAGTTCTTGGAAAAATCTCCATATTGTTTTTCATAGAGGTTGTACTAATTTATATTCCCACCAACAGTGTAGAAGCATTCCCTTCTCTCCACATCCTCGCCAACATCTATTATTTTTTTTTTTACTATTCATAATAGCCGTTCTGACTGGGGAAAGATGATATCTCATCATGGTTTTGATTTGCATTTCTCTGATGATTAGTGATGTTGAACTTTTTTTATATATCTGTTGGTCATTTGGTATGTCTTCTTTTGAAATATGTCAATTCATGTCCTTTGCCCATTTTAATTTTTTTTCTTTTTTCTTTTTAATTATTTTGGGCACCTAACAGTTGTATATCTTTATAATGTATTTGCGTTTTTTTGTTGAGTTGTTTGAATTCTTTGTGTATTCTGTATGTTAGTACCCTGTCAGATTTGTAGTTTGAAAATATTTTTTCCCATTCTGAAAGTTGTGTGTCCACTCTGTTGATTATTTATTTTGCTGTGCAGAAGCTTTTAGTTTAATTAAGTCCCATTTGTCTATTTTTGTTTTTGTTATCTGTGCTTTGAGGTTGTACTTAATGAATTCTTTGCCTAGACCAATGTTCAGAAGAGTTTTCCCTAGGTTTCTTTTTAGTATTTTTATAGTTTGGGGTTTTACGTTTAAGTATTTAATTCATCTTGAGTTGACTTTTGTGTATGGGGAGAGATAGTGGTCCAGTTTCATTCTTCTGCATATGGCAATCCAATTTTCCTTATATACAGGTGACATTATTGAATTGGGTGTCTTTTCCCCAATGTATGTTCTTATTGACTTTATCAAAGATCAATTGGCTACTAAATAGGTGGCTTTATTTCTGGGTTCTCTATTCCATTCCATTGAACTATGTACCTTTCTTTTATACCAATACCATGCTGTTTTGGATACTGTAATCTTGTGATATAATTTTAAGTCAGGTAGTGTGATGCCTGATGCCTTCAGCGTTTTTTTTTTTTTTTTGTCTTTGGCTATTTGGGCTCTTTTTTAGTTCCATATGAATTTTAGGATTGTTTTCTTGAATTCTATGAAAAATAATGGTGGTATTTTGATAGGATTGTGTTGAATCTGTAGATTCCTATGCACAGTATGGTCATTTTCATATTAATTTTTCTAATCCATGTGCATGGAATGTTTTTCCTTTTGTTTATCATCTACAATTTTTTTTATCAGTGTTTTATACTTTTCCTTGTAGAGATCTTTCACTTCCTTGGTTAAATGTATTCTTAGGTATTTTTTGGTAGCTACTATAAATGGGATTGCCTTCTTGATTTTATTCTCAGCTAGATTGTTATTGGTGTATAGCAATGCTACTGATTTTTGTATGTTGATTTTGTATCGTGAAACTTTACTAAATTCATTTATGAAAACTAAGAGTTTTTTGGTGAAGTCTTAGGGTTTTCTAGATATAAGATCATATCATCAGCAAACAGGGATAATTTGACTTCCTATTTTCCAATCTGGTTGCCTTTTATTTCTTTCTCTTGCCTGATTGTTCTGGCTAGGACTTCTAGTACTATATTGAATAGGAGTGGTGAAAGTGGGCATCCTTGTCTGGTTCTAGCTCTTAGAGGAAATGCTTCCAATTTTTCCCCATTCAATATGATGTTGGCTATGTATTTGTCTTATATGGCCTTTATTATTTTGAGGTATGTTCCTTCTATTCCTAGTTTGTTGAGGGTTTTTATCATAAAAGGATGCTAAATTTTGTCAAATTCTCTTTCTGCATCTGTTGAGATGACCATATGGTTTTTGTCCTTATTTCTGTTTATGTGATGCATCAGGTTTATTGATTTGCAGATATTGCTTGCATCCCTGATATAAAACCCACTTCATAATGGTGTATTATCTTTTTCATGTGTTGTTGGATTTGCTTTGAGAGTATTTTATTCAGGACTTTTGCATCTATGCTCTTCAGGGACATTGGCCTGTAGCTTTCTTTTTTTACTGTGCTCTTGTCTGGTTTTGGTATCAGGGTGATACTGGTCTTACAGAATGAGTGAGGGAGAATTCTGTCCTTGATTTTTTGGAACAATTTCAGGAGGATTATGTTAGTTCTTTTTTGTACATTTGGTAGAATTTGGTTGTGAATTCATCTGGTTTTGGTCTTTTCTCTGTTGGGATATTTTTATTATAGATTCAATTCCACTGCTCATTATTGGTCTGTTTGGGTTTTCTATTTCTTCCCGGTTCAATCTTGGAGGTTGTATATTTCTAGGAATTTATCCATTTTCTCTAGGATTTCTAGTTTTTGAGTGTATAGTTGTTCATAATAGTCTCTGATGATCTTTTATATTTCTGTGGCATCAGTGGTGATGTCTCTGATTTTGTTTATTTGGGTTTTCTCTCTTCTTGGCTGGTCTAGCTAGTGGTTTAGAAATTTTATCTTTTCAAAGAACCAACTTTTCATTTTATTGATCCTTTGGATGTTTTTTTGGTCTCTATTTCATTTAGTTCTGCTCTGATCTTTGTTATTTCTTTTTTATGCTAATTTTGGGTTTGATTTTTTCTTCCTTTTCTAGTTCCTTGAGGTGCATCATTAGGTTGGTACTTTGCAATCTTCCTACTTTTTTGATGTAGGCATTTAATGGCATAAACTTCCCTCTTAGTGCTGCTTTTGATGTATCCAATAGGTTTTAGTATGTTGTGTTTTCATTTCATTTTTTTCAAAAAAATTTTTAATTTTTTGTCTTAATTTCTTTGTTGACCCAATGATCATTCAGGACAATGTTGTTTAATTTCCATGTATTTATGTGGTTTGTGAAGTTTCTCTTGGTATTAATTTCTAGTTTTATTCCACTGTGGTTGGAGAAGATACATGATATGATTTGATATTTGGAAATTTGTTGAGATTTGTTTTGTGGCCTAACATATGGTCTTTCTTGGAGAACGTTCCACATGCTCATGAAAAGAATATACATTCAGCAGTTGTTGGGTAGAATGTTCTATAAATGTCTGTTAGGTTCATTTGGTCTAAAATCCAATTTAAGTCCAATGTTTCTTTGTTAATTTTCTGAATAGATGATAATACTGTGAGTGGAGTGTTGAAGTACTCCACTATTATTGTCTTGTGGTCTATCCCTCTCTTTTGGTCTAGTAATATTTGTTTTATGAATCTGGGTGCTCCAGTATTAGGTGCATATATATTTAAAATTGTTATATTCTCTTGCTGAATTGATCCCTTTATCATTACATAGTGACCTTCTTTGCCTTCTTTTTTTTCTTACTTTTTTTTTTTAATTTAAAGTCTGTTTTATCTGATATAAGTATAGCTACTCTTGCTCACTTTTGAATATACTTTCAGCCTATACATTTTTACAGGTAAGGTGAGTTTCTCATGAGCTGCATGTAATTGGATCACTTTTTAAAATCCATTCAGTCAATGTATATTTTTTAAGTGGAGCATTTAAGCCATTTATGTTCAAGGTTAATATTGATATGTGAAGTTTTGTTTCTGTCATATTGTTAATTTTTTTTTAGTTGTTTTATACATTTCTTTTATTCTTTTCTTTTTCTCTGATTGTCTTTCAGGTTTGGTACAATTCTGTACTGGTGGCACTTGATTCTTTTCTCTTCCTTCTTTGTGTGATTACTTTACCAATGAGTTTTATACTTTTGTGTTTTTCATGATAGTGAACATCATCGTTTTGATTCCAAGTTTAGGATTCTTTTGAGTATTTCTTGTAGAGCCAGTCTAGTGATAACTAATTCCCTTAACCATTGCTTGTCTGGGAAAGACTTTATTTCTCCTTCATTTAAAAAACTTAATCTAGCTGGATGTAGAATTCTTTGCTGACTGTTGTTTTTTCTTTCAGCACTTTAAATATGCCATCCCACTTTCTTCTGGACTGCAAGATTTCTGCTAAAAAGTCTGCTGTTAGGTTGATGGGTTTCCTTTTCAGGTGACTAGACTCTTTTCTCTTGCTGATTTTAGAATTTATTTGTTCACTTTGACTTTAGATAGTCTGATTATGATATATAATCCTTTTTGCATTGTATTTGCCTGCATATCACGGAGCTTATTATATCTGGATCTGTTAAGCTCTTCCTAGAGTTGGGAAGTTTTCATCTGTTATTTTGTTAAGGAGGTTTTCTAAACCTTTTAATCTTTCATCTTCCCCAGGAGTACCAATAATTCATAAATTCATAACTTCAGTCATTTTATGCAGTACCATACATGTCAAAGTCTTTGTTCATTCCTTTTAATTTTTTTCCTTTATTTTTGTCTCACTGGATTATTTAAAAATACCTGTCTTCGAGTTCTGACATTCTTTCTTCTGCTCAGTCTAATCTATTGTTGAATCTTTCAAATGTATTATGCATTTCCTTCAATGACTTTTTCAGTTCCAGGATTTCTGTTTGTTTGTTTGTTTTTAAAATTATTTATATCCATGGTAAATTTCTCATTCATGTACTGAATTGACTTTCTGAGTTCTTTGTATTAGTTTTCAGATTTCTCTTGCATCTCATTGAGCTGCTTTAATATCAATATTTTGAATTCTTTATCTGATATTTCAAGGATTTCTTTTTGTTAGGATCTATTACTGGAGAATTATTTTCTTTCTTTAAGGGTGTCATATTGCCTGGTTTTTCACATTTCTTGTGTCTTTACATTGGTTTCTGAACACCTGGCATAACAGTTGTTTCTTCTCATTTTTGAATTTACTTTCATTGCAGGGGGACTTTTTTCTTCAAGATGTGACTATGATGTTGGTTGAGTAGAGCCTTCTGGCTTTGCTTCCAGGTGCAAGCAGTAGTGAAGACTTTGTATGATTTCTTCAGCTATTCTCAGTATGTAAGGATGTAGTTATTGGTGGGGGCTGTGGTGAAGTTGTGCTGAGAACTGGAACGCCAGATGAGTCCATCTTCAGGTTTCAGTGATAGTGATGTGAGCTAAGCATGTCTATCCTTGTGACCTGGGGCAGCATATACTCGTGCCTATGTTGGCAGTTCCAGGAAGGCCAACTCTTGGGCCTCTGAGTGGCTTTATTGGATGCTGGTATTACTAGCAGTATACCAGGCAGGTGAATGGGCTCTCAAGGTTCTGCATAGCCATGGTGGCATGGGCCACAGTGATAGTAGTGGTGGTGACATATTCTAGTTCTGTGTTCTTGTGTTGGTAGTGTTTGCAATGGGCTGTGCAAGCTGGTCTCCAGGCCAGTAGATGACACTTGCAGGTAGGAGCCAGCTGAGGTTGTAACAGTAGGGTGTTTATGCTCAATCTCTGTCCCCTTGGAGAAGTGCTTAGATGTCCTAGGTAGTGGATTGGATTGTAGAGCATCCAGGAACCTGGACCCCACACTCTGTCTCAGGGTAGGGGGAAGGTGAAGTTGGGTGGAGTCAGACTGGGCAAGCTTGTGCTTGGGATCCTCACTAACAAGTGCGTGTACCGGCCATGACTGGGGGCAGGTTGGTCCTCAGGCCCCTGGGGAAATGCTCAAGTGAGGAGTGACCACTGCTGTGCTGAGGTCCTACCATGGGGAAATGGGGCCAGTTCCTGGGACCACTGCTTTGACTAGCAGGCGGGGGGCTTGCATCTCTCTAATCCCCAGTCCTGATAGGGTTCCATCCCTTGTCCTGGCTGTGGCAGCCAACCAAGCTGTTCAGTCAGTCATGGCAGTTCATGCCCAGCTTATAATTCAGCCCTGGGCAGTAGGAGTCACCACCTAGCTCATGACCAAGCTTTTGCAATGACTCTCATCCCACTTAGCACCAGAGGCTGAAGCCCATGCCAACTGGCTTCTCGGTTACGGTTTCAGGAACCCCACCCCTGCTACAGGCCTTGTTCTGCAAGCTGCAGCCCAATTTTCCCTAATGATTAAGACTGTGGGGTTCCCAGGATGCCACACAGTTTGTTAAGAGCTGGGACTGAGAATGGTGTCTTATTGTAGCAGCTTAAGTCTCAGGCGGGCCATGGGACACTCCTTGGTGCAGTTCCTTCTTGCAATCTTCCAGCCACTCCCTAAGATAGATTCAGGGTTTTAGAGGGTCAAGGTGTTCTCCTGTGGCCTGAATTGTATGATTTCCCCAGTTGGAAAGTGGACCCCAGAAAGGCACTCACTCACCCTTTCCTATATTTAGTATTCACTCCTGGTTTCCAGCTGGTCCTGGCCACACAGGCTGCCTATTTTCCTTCTCTTTCCCAAACTTTGGAGTTTCCTTTTTCTTTTCTGTTGAACTCCTGTGTTCCCTCTTGGATAATATATTCAAAGTGTAGTTGTCTACACACTATTTTGGTTCTTCTATGTAGATGAGGCAGACTAATCAGCCAACAGTCAGTGCCTCAGGCCTGCCCTTAGTCCCTGGTGGAACTGCAAATGGCTCTTCATGTTGGAGGGAGAAGTTTCCAGGGCTGGATCTTTTTCTTCATGAAAGAAATTCAACAAATTTGACACCAGGATGCCACTCACTATGCAGCTAAAGGGAGGGCAGACACCAAATCTGCTGGCACCTTGGTCTTGGACTTTCCAGTTTCCAGACCCCTTCCTTTGGGTTATTTCCAAATATCAAATCTATTTTCAAAAGACAAAGATTCAATTTCCACTTCGGGCCAAGGTAGAATAACTGGGACCAGATTATCTTCTTATCCCCAATTTGGCAGCACCTCCCTATTTCAGTACTTGACTCAGACTTTTTCTAATTAAGCACCGGGAATGCAAGAAGAATACTGAGCAATATCTTCAAAGTTTTGATTGAAAATAACTTTTATTATGGTATAAAACATATCAAATTAAATTTAACATTTTTACCAATTTTATGTGTATAGTTCAGTGTATTAAGTATATTCACATTGTTATGCAACAGAGATCTAGAACTTTTTCATTTTGTAAAACTAGAACTCTACCTATTAAACATTAATTCTCGCTCCTTCTCCCCCAACACTTGGCAACCACCTTTCTACTTTTGGTTTCTATGATTTTGACTACTTTAGATATTTCATATGAGTGGAATCATACAGTATTTATCCTTTTGTGACTAACTTATTTCACTTAACATAATATCCTCGGGGTTTATCCATGTTGCATGTGGCAGCTTTTCCTTCTTTTTGAAGCTGCACAATATTTCTTGAGTGAAAATAATTTTTAATCTAGATGTTCATGCTCAGCCTAACTATAATTCAAATGTGAGGGCAAAATTAAATCATTTTCAGGCATAAGGCTTTATTCAAGCAGTCCATAGACTCTGAGGGGTATATTGTAGAAAGGAAGATATGGGATACAAAACATTTTAGTGAACAAAATCCAGTGAAACTTTTAGTTGTCTAAACAATTAGCAATATATAATATAAAAGAATCAGTAACCTAATTATTAGATAATTGCATCATGCTATGGGGCAAGGAAAGTTAGATAATGCTAAGGTTTCACCTTGTCCAGCAGGAGGATACAGATTCTAATTCATCTTAGATGTGTTCAAAAAATATAAGTTGAGATGCATGGGATAAAAATATAAGAGTAATCACTAAATAATAAAAATAGGCTCTATAACTTCCAGATAGAAAAATAAAATAGAACATCAATAACTCAAAAATATGAACAGAAGAAAGGACAGCAAAAGAGATAACAAGAAAACATAGTAAATGGAAGACATAAACAGGCAATAAAACTAAGGACAAATATGGCCTTAGTCGTGATTTTAGTTATAATATTTATTAATGAATAATAATAATATTTTATATTATTTAATTATATTTGTTAATGAGGTGTTTATTAGTGGGTTGAATTCCTCTATTAAAGGATGGAGATTTTCAGATTGGGTAAAAAAACAATATCTAGGTATGAGTTAGAGACAACACTAAAACAAAAGGGCACAGGAAGGTGAAAATAAAAAAAAAATAAATGTATGCAAAGGAAACCTAATAAAACAAAGTATATATGGCAATATTGTATGGAAAAGTAGAATTTTAGGACCAAAATTTGATGAGCAAAAGGGTTATTTGTGTTAAAAACACAAATAGCAAAAGGGTTTATTGTGTTAAAATATGAACAACTCACTGAGAAGATACGATAGCTGTGAAACTGTATGTACTATCATTATAGCTTTGGACATCATAAAGAAAAAAATTTAGCAATACAAGGAGAAAGTAGCATCTGCAGTCACTGTTGGAAATTTAATATACTTTTTTCAGAATCTGAAAGATCAATTGGACAATAAAAAGTAAATAAGTAACATTTTGATAACTATCAGCAAGCTTGATATAATGTATCTCTATTTCTATTTCTTTCTTTACTTTTATATTTGTAACCTACATATGGAAAAAAATCCTTTTTGAATCTTCATGACAAATATATCAACAATTAACAGAGCTCCCCTCCCCCACATAATCTCTACATGTTCTAAAAAACAGAAATAGTTCAAACTATGTATTAATACTATGATCACAATGCAATAAAATTAGAGATCAACAAAAAAGAATAGAGAAATAAATCTCTAATAATTGAAAATAATAATTGCTTTTGAAGAGGGGAATAGAATTTAGTGGGGAAGGGGGAGGCAAATTAGGATTTTCATTTCTTTAACTGCATAACTCTCTACTGAGGCTTTTGCAATGTTACCTCTGTAATTAAAATATAAAAATCCATGAAAGAAAAAGCAATTAGCAGCTTATTCCTTCAGTGAATCAACATAACCTCAAATGTTCTCTTTTTCTTCTATTCTTATAATATGCCTGTGAATATCATAGAAATAGGCATTATTCCAATTTGATGCAATAAGAAACTGAGGTATAGCTACAAAGCTGGTCAAAAGATTAAGTATCTGAATAAAATTTCCCCTCTTTGGGGGCTTGTAGGGTGAGTTTTCCTTCTCTCTAGACATCATTTTACAAAAATACATAAACAAGAACATAAACATTTGTTTATGCAAATAAATCAGAACCATGCTATAAAATCAGAATGACATATCCAAAAGGTTTCTTACTTAAAATGTAATTTACTCTAATACTGTGAGCTGAAATTCATTTTTTTAAGAATTTTTTTCATTGAGGATAAATTCTAGCTGCTGATTGAGGCAATAGAGTTCACCATGTGCCTCTGCTCTGAGAGATAAATACGAGGAGAATCATCATTGTGATTCTTATTATGAAGTACAAGGCCTTTTATTCCTTGGAAGGAACAAGACATTTCTGTGTTCGAGAAAGTTTATGGCCCCTTATTTTGACAAAAAGAAATCTTTTAAAAGTAAATGTCTTAAGTATTAAAGAACATATACAATGTTTTTCTTTAAATAACAGAATACACAAAACAATGAAAACTATCTTTTCTTACTCAAAATGAAACCACACAACCTATTAGGAAATGAGTTTAGAGTTTAAATTCCTCAACCTATTGCAAAAATCTAACAGCTAATTTTCAACATTTTTCTCTAGTGCTCCTCTTCAGTTACACTGAGACCTCCTGCAGTATTCAGAATCCTGACTCCTCTCTCTTTTCTTGATTTCTCATCAGAAACCTTCCTTCCCATTCTACTATTCAGAATAATTCATCTCTCATCAATCTACTGCCCCCAAGTTTTCTAACCCAAACCCAGTAGGTAGCTTAGTAAAACAAATGGTCCTCCATGTAATAGGATCCATGCATGCTCAATGGAAGGAGTTAGAATTATAAATATTTAGGTTTTAGTGTTGACAATTTGTTTTCCTAGTGGCTCAAAAAGGTAATGCAGTTTTCTCAAGGACCAGTTAGTATGAGAAGATCCTATATTTTACATCTCCAAATTACCCCTGTTATGTGTTCCTCACACATTACTTTTTTTCTCAAGGCAATCAAGAAACTCCAGAGAGAGCAGCAACATCAATTCTAGAAGGAAAATATTTTGCTTGTGTGAGTTCAGCTATTAGAACTTAAAATTAAACAAATTAGTTTACTAAATTAAGTAAAAGTCATTTTCATATAACCAAATCACTTTATATGTTTGGCACAATGTAAAATAAAAGGGAAAGATTTCACTGTATGTAACACTTAAAATTGATTCAATTACCTTTGTTTCTTCTTTTTGACACTTGGGCTGTATATAAATTAGTCATGCGACAACCAAACTTAAAATGTGACTCTCAGCCTATGCTAACAAGCATGGGTACCACCTGCCTTAAACAATTTTGTCTTTTCAGTGGTAAATGGATTCTAGAAGTCTGGGATATTTTTAAGTGCATTCTTGAATGTATTTATTTATTACCTGGAAACTCCTTGCTGAGAATCATGTCAGGACACATCGGTGCCATTCTGCAGAAGTTGTATTTGTACTGGTGAATTCCTTTTCAACTTCAGAATAGATTCCCATGCTTGGTGGTACCCATGCTTGATGGCAAAGGGCTGTTTTAGAATCTCAGGAGAAGGAACTAAATCTTCAAGAAAGAGGGTTTAATATCACCAAACTCATTGACAGCTCAATAAAATCCAGCAATAAACTCTAGGCAGAGCTATGGAGGAGTACTGGGAATGTGTGAAGGTCCAAGCAAGAATCATCGACACTGAGCAGTATTTTTTTAACATCCAATTGTACATAACACCAATTTAAGCATTCTGTGCTTTGGAAATTTGCCTTCAAAGTCTCAGATAATTTCTAATTCCTTTCTTTGAACTGCATTCTTTTCACCATTCGTTACTGATTTATAGCATTATAATTCCATCCCTTTTCCATTTTCTTTATAACTGCTCCCTCTATATTTTTTCTAGCTGTCCACTATATTCCACCCTTCTCTCCCTTCGTTTTATCTTTGTCTCTTAATTCAAAGGGCGAAGGTGTTGGGATTTGGGGTGAGGGTTACTGCATCTGACATCCCTTATCTGCCCTCCTGGGACTTGTTTAAGAGTCACCTTCCCTTACATTCTCAGTTTAAAATGTGATTTCTTAGCATTGCTAGTGCAAATTCACAGCTCTGGTGAAATCTGAAGGTTCATTTAAGGGGCCAGCCTGGTCCTATGATCATGAATGACCAACCTAAAGGTAATGTTCGGAGTCAGAATTCCATCAGGCTCCAGAGGCTTAGGTGCCATTTAAGAGAGAACATCTTCATGTTTCCCAGCTGTCCCAGCCCTTGGCAATTCCAGACTCACGGGGTTTCTTTCAAGAAGCACCTGTTTGCATTGTAGCCTGAATTTGTAGCAAATTATTTCTACACAGTTGGAAATAACATCAAATTGGCTCTTTTACCAGGCACGCTGGACGGGCGCATTTGGGTTTCGTAGATGTTTGTGTATTCTTGTAGTGTGAAAATGCCTTTATTTAAAACAAATACATTTTCCAGCTCATTATCCCACAGTGTGAAGCCCAATTCTGTTAAAAATAATTACAATGGCTGAATTATTTTGCTGAGAAAAACAGGTATCCACATGCCACTCTGAATCCAAACTTTTGTTTCCAACAGGCTTTTGATGCATCATCCCAGGATATTGTAGCTTGAAAGTTTAAGTAATATTTCTTTGAGGTTATTGTCATCAGTACTTTTACTGATCTGGTGATGAAATATCCTTGTACATCCTTGGAATAAGTATATTTCACATCCCTCTTGGATTACATGGAAAGGAAGGGAGCTTTCTAATTCTATTTTTCTTTTTTCATTTCTTAAAAATATTGAAACTCATTAGATATTGTAGTCCTGTTGGAAGGAAAATAAAAGATTCATCTTATGACTTGCTATGTCTCTAAAAAGTCTAATTTGCTTTGGGAAAATAAGAGTAAAAATCTGAAGAACGTAGAACTTTTGAGATGCAAAAATTCCAATTCTCACACAGAGTCTGAGATCTTCAGCTCCATGAACCTCTGCCTACCTCAAAGGGACCAGCTTCTAAACTCTTTGTCCATATTTATCTTTATCAGGACCCAAGGCACATTTACATGGCTTATTCTTCCCCTTGTCCTTAATTTGCAGGGAATTAGTTCTGGGCAGTTGAGAGACATGGTGAGGAAGAGAGAATTGAATGCTCTGTTCACCAGAAATTGTTTTTTTCTGTGTCAGAACTTTCATGTTATTCAAGCAATTAGAGTTGATCATTAATTCTCATAAACTTTCTAAGGTCAAAGCAGTCATGTTATCCAAGGAGACTGGAAAATTCCTCCAGGCTAATAAAATTTTTGCAGTAACTATTTTGGCATGCAACAAATTTGGACCATGACTACATCAGCTTTTTTAAAGAGGATGCTGGACAGAGAGACATTCTAGTCCCTATAGGTGCATTTTTCTGGCCCTTAAATGTGTTCCTTAAATAGTGTTGTAAGATACTGGGAAATGGAATATTCTATATCCTCCTCTTGGTGATTCACACTGCATTTTAACATACTAAAAATTCTAAGAAGTTCAGCAATAAAGTAACTTGTTTAAATTTATTTAGCTCATGTTTCCCAAACTTACATGATTATGGGGTCCTTTTTATATGCAACATTCATTAACATTCTGGTATTCCATGGAAAGAATGCAATTTTTTTCATTAAGAGCTTTGCAAGGAAGATTTCCAAAATAATCTTCTGATGTACAGGTTATGGTTGGAAAGAAATATAAGATTCACTGATATTGCCAAAAGCATTCTAAAATCTTGGAACATATGTAAAGGCCCAGAATATAAGGAGGATGTAGCAGTGGATATAAAAATATGTAATTCAGTCTCAAATTTGATTTAGGCTTTTCTGGCAGGGCTATCAATCTAATTCCTTTTAAAATGATCACAATTTATTCTCTAGACTATAAACTAATGTTTATGGAACTATTGTACATGTGCAACGTGGCTGAAGAGTAAGGCACTAGTTAAATATTTATGGAAGTTTAGGGAGAAACAAATTCAAATTTATATTTAAAAACATATATATA
The DNA here is from genome assembly GCF_000956105.1 of Propithecus coquereli. Classification (NCBI taxonomy): domain Eukaryota; kingdom Metazoa; phylum Chordata; class Mammalia; order Primates; family Indriidae; genus Propithecus; species Propithecus coquereli. The sequence continues at coordinate 3,835,317 of NW_012148319.1, forward strand.
TGTGTGCATGTATGTTCTTTTTTTTAAAAGTCTGTGTAAAAAGACATGTTTGAGTTTTGTCTCCACCCCCCACTTCCCCTGTGCTTCTGCATTTTCATTATGCAATTCTGATCACCTGCTGTGTACATGGTTGTATGTTAGAAGTGGTTGGGGGATAAGAAGAAATAGAATTCACGATCCCTGTTCTTGAGTAGCCATTCAGAGAAGATGCAGGATTGGATTCTTACACTGATAGATGTGTAAATTGGTTAAATAGATCAAAGAGGAGAGGTGCATTCTGGGAGGAAGGTTCAACTGAACAAACAACAGAAGCCAGACTAGGCCTGGTCTCATCCCAGGGTTAACCAGCATTGGGAAATGGAAATAGCTCAGGTTGCCTTGAGTCGAGTGGTTACCAGGTCTCAGCCGGATGGCTGATTGCTTAGAGGAGGACGGCCTGTATCTGCAGCCTAGGCTCTTTATTAGATGAAAATATATTCTTCTCAGGTTAGAAAAGTTTAAGCACTGGAGTTTTGTTGAGGTCTATGAGGAAATAGTTATTTATGAAACTGGATTGACATAGGGAAAAACTCTAGAAGAAATCTGAAGCCCATCCCTCTGAAAGATGTGATGACGGCTGATGAAAGATGCTTTTCCAGTGGGGTCATAGTTGTGCCAATGAAAAGCCTTTCTCAAATGGCATTTGTGGGGTCTAAGAAGAGCTCGTACTTCTATGTAGTGAAGGAAGGAAAATATCCTGGACCATGGCTAGGAACCTAGATACCAGGGTCCTACTGGGAAGTCAATGAAATTTTCCCAGGCCTGAAAAGAAAAGGAAGAAAAGGCACATTTTCCACTTTTCTAAATAAATAAACAAGTCTTTTAATTTACTTTTGGGAAATTTAGCTGGGTTAGGAAAAGGTAGAAGGGAAATAACTGGAGGAAAAGGTGAGGAAGGGTCAGACTAGGTCAGACTAGTTCCTGACTGTTTGTTTTTGGTAACAGGGTATCAATTCCGGAAGCCTTGGCCACTTCTCACCTTCCTCTCCCAGGGTGTAAAAGGGACACAATCAGGTATGTCATAGTGACCATTAGATTCGAAAGATCAGAAAAAGTGCACACCAAGGAATATTACTTCTGGTAAAAGATTAACAAAACACTGCACTTAAGACTCTCTGCTATGTACAACCTTTGTTTTTTATGTACTCGTTAATGAGGGACTTTACCTGTGGGCTACAATTAGTTAACCAATTAACTTGGAATTATTCTCCAAGAATTAACTAGGGCTATGCAGTCCAAAGATAGAAAAGCCCCAAGAAGAATAAATGAATAATTAAATTTCTATTGGAATTAGAAAGGCTTTGGAAATTTTTCTGGTGTCTTCTGGGATTTTGATGTCTTTTCAAACACAATCCAATCTTGGCTTTGCTGCCATGTGTAGATTAATCTCTGATACAGCAATGTAAGTGCTGTTTAAATGAAGCAAGATGATTTTGTATAATGTTAAAACCATCATATCTCTTCTTATAAGTATAGAACCAGTACATTAAAATCTATCCAATACAGGATGTTTGACAGTGTAATTATTCTAAGGGAATTTTAAATTGCTATGTAGGTACATTGAAAACATAAACCTGAAAAATTGCCCTTCAAAAATACATTGCCCACAAGCATTGAAATTCTATGTTGTCACTTTACCAAGACACCTAAAGGTCATACAACACAGTACAATAACAAATAGGAGTATTAACAGTTTAGTTGTTTTAACTAGAGTCATTCAACTGCCTTACTCTCTATAACAGCTAAGACTCATTTTTAAGACATAAAATGCTTAAGTAAGCATATGTATTTTAGTCAGTCTCAGTGGCAGGGATTATTTAAAAATTACCCTAAATGCCAGGAATTATTTCAGTCTCCAAGAGTCAGATTTGCAGCCCAAGGGCCACCAAAACTGGGGTATAGTCCTTGGGGCCAGGAGACAACTGAGCAGCCTCTAAAGTATAGTCTGATTGAAGAGTCCTCTGGGAACTGGCCAGATTGATTGAAGAAGTCTATGCCTTCATTCTTGCCCTTGATGTGCCAATTACAGGCAGTATGGCACAGAAGTAAACATAGAGTACTCTAATAGCTCCTTGAGCACCCAGCTCAGGCTTGAGGGGTCAGCAAATGGTCCTTAGAGAATGGTCGTTATTCTGTGAAGTAGAAATAGGTAACAAGGAGGTTATTCTCTAAGTGCAAAACAATAAAATGCCAGTTACTGCGGATGTTTGTATTAATAGATGGTAAGATACTTTGTAGCATGATAATGTTAAAACCTTGCATGTGTGGAGTGCATCTAGTTTAATAATGCATCATCTCATACAAGTTGGATGTTTCCTATTTGAGTATTTCCCAATCCTCTCTTTTCCAGACACATGGGAGGATTATACTTCCCTGATCTCTTGAACTAAGTGTGATCCTGAGACTTGCCTTGACCACAGAAATTGAACAGAGCGATTTGTGTCACTTCTGGGTGGATGTTTTAAAAGCCGGTTTGCAAATCACCATCTTTTTTTACATATTATGATGACCCAGGAAGCCTGTGCCTAAATGAAATGCTCCCCAGCTGTGTCTTGAGTGACTGTGGGAAGCAGAGTCAGTCTGTAAACCTGTAATGGACAGATAGTGTGAGTGAGAAATACATTTTGCTGTCTTAAGCCATTGAGATTTTTTTTTTTTGGCAGTATAATCTTATCTACCCTGGTTAATACAAACACCCATTAATAATTGCCCCTATGAATTCTCATGGTGCCCAGTAAAGGAAATGAATGCTGAATAAAACGCAGAAGCTTCTAATGCTTTTTGTGCCTGGTATCTATTAAGGGGGTCTTTTTTGGGTTTCTCTCCTGATTTTTGACTGTCAAAATCTGAGTTTTGCCTCAGTGATCTGTTACTGTGAAAGGGATAGCCGTTGATGCCAGACACAATCTAAATGAGCCAGATGCACAAGAGGCATTTAAGTAATAATAATTCAAGTCCATAGTTATTTATAGACTGAGATAACCATAATTCCAAACACATATGGGCAGACCTACAGTCACCTTTTGAGTTATAGTTTAAAACAATTCAATAGCCAATTTGTATCAATATCTTTACTCTCTAGACACAATTCACTTTTGCTGCCTTGGCTCATGATGGCAGTGCCTTTCCAGTCACCAGGCCCAGTTCTCTCCACCACTCCTGATGGCCCATATGATGGCAAAGGCTGCTGCATCCTGCTCCAAAGTGCCTCTCATTCCCATCCCCATCTTCCCACTGCATTGCCGAAGCCTACCTCATGCTCTAGCCATCACCTTCTGCATACTGTGTCTTTCTGCCTCCAATTTCTCAGGTTCCAATCCACACTCCATGTTGCTATTAGTTCAGTTTCCTAAATCAGATCTGGCTTTTAGGATAAAAACGAGAAACTAGGCTTCATATTCTGATAAATGTTTAACATATCACCCATTGTTTCTGCTTTCTGGGCTCATTTTTCCCTAATCTGTTGGCAGTAGTATTCGAGCTTCTTGTTCTCATCACATAGATGAGTTCAGTTTAAAATTTCAACTTATGTAGGAGAACATTTATTACACTGTACTATAGCAGAGATACCCTTTCCTTATTGTACTGGCATGTACCATAACACAAAGAGTATAGCCAAAAATTCCGGTCAGATTGTATTTGTTTGGCTTTCCATTAAAAAAAAACTTATTGCCCTCCTTATTCCCAAGGAATAAAGGATTTCAATGTTATCTAAGTTTAATTCTAACTTCACCTACTATTTTGTCCTTCAAGGTAAAAAACTCTTATTATTAATCAGTATGCTTTATATAATATAGTACATCATCAAAATAAATGCTTTTAGAATTGATTTGCTGAATTGATTATTTTCTAATGACTAATATTGAATATGTGAGAGCTTTGGTTGTTTGATAAAGTTCCTAAAAATTTAAAGTATCTTTAATAAAATAAAATAAATATCTTCAACTGAAAAAGAACAATGGCTCCAATTAGACTCTGCTAGTCACTGCAGCACTGACTGTCCACTGTAAATTTAATGGGGAGTTAGAGCAAGATATCATGTATAACAACTTCTTCCAAAATGGTGAAGTCCAGTGGTCCATCAATTACGAACTAACTTAAGAATATTGCAGAAAATAGAACAAAAATAAGACATTTTACATAAATATGGTGGAGCTACTAAACTAATTGTTCAGAGCAGACCATAAATCCAGCATTTATATATTCAAGATCCATTTTAAGAGAGTCCTGGATCTTCCCATGTTGGTGATCAAATGAGGGATTCAAACAAGGACTACACGAAAAGAATATAGTTGTTTAAAGGAAGTTAGGGAAAGTATCTTAAAAAGCTGGGGTTAAGCTAGTCCTTCGTTTGAAAAGGAAACAAAAATAAAAATACTAGAGGAAGGAATAAATGTATAGTTGAGAAGCCTGTCTGATTGGAATCCTTATCCCAGAAAGGGATAAAGTTGAGCAGGTAGATTAAACCAGAATCAAAGAGCTTGGACTAGCAAACAGAGCTGTTTGGACTTTCTGCTCAGGATTAGTGCTTCTCAGCTGGGGCAGACGTGAGAGGGAGTATCCAAACTTCTAGGAGAGCTTCTTAAAATGTCACTTCCCTACTCCACCCTCTCAGACCTCATCGTCAAAGTGCACTGTGCACTCCTGCTATAGTATGCCATTGTTACAATGTGGTGCCTAAACTACTTTTGGTAAGAACAAATAACTGAAAACCTTTGCTGTAGGCAATTAGTAGCCATTGGAAGTTCGGAGGTAGAAGAGCTTATGCCGAGTAGTTACATAATCAGACAATGGGCATCACACAGTGTCCCAAATCTTGAGCCTCTCTTTGACACCGCTAAAGACAAATTTGACAGATGGAGGTAATACAGACCCTGTTGTCTTTTTTACTTACTATTATGACGTATTATGAAGTTATAACCAATGGAAGAAATGTTTAAAATATTTCCCCACAAAAATCTCAAAAACCACAAAAATATTTTCCCAAATTTCAAAGAGGAAATATGGAATTTTTATATTTGTGCACCTTATAAATTCTGGGATCATTTTTACCTCTTAATACATAGATTTGTATGTATTTGTAATTTGTAAATTCTAAGGAGAGATTGTTCTAAGTAGTGTCACGAAATAAGTTCTGTCTCAAGGCAAAGGTAGTATGGCCAATTTATAAATCCCCTTTAAAAACAAATGAATTATTTCTCTCCATCTATTCTAAGTGCTGCACCTGAAGTCCGGATCCAAGTCTGAAGCCTGCCAACGTTTACATGCTGATTAATCCTATAAAATTTGATAGAGTCATTCCACTACAACACCTGGAATAATTGCATAGTTGCTGGCAAAAGTGAGCAGAAGGTACTGTTAAATCTGCCAATCACAGTGTAGTTAATAGTTCCCCAGAAATTGCACTAAATACTAGAGTCCTGACCTTTTTGTTTATTCATGACCCATTTTCTTTGTATCCTTCTTCCTTTGATTTGATTGTTTGTTGCTACATTTAACAACAACAAAAAGAAGAAGCAAGCCACCCACACCAAAATCCTCTCTTCATCCATTAAAATTAAGCATTAATAATAACAGGCTGAGAGAACAATGAAGCCACTGAATCCCAAAGCACATCAGTAAAATGTAGGATAAGGCTCTTTTATCAGCAAGGTAGGTCTGCTGGCTCCCCCTCACTGGACCTGGCCCAAGCCATAGTGCACCCCAGCCTGAGAACAATTCTTTATGGTAAATTATGCTAAATTGTTATTCTAGAGCTCCTTTCAAAAATGTTTTATCAATAGTGCCTCAGTTTTTATATCAATTCTGAAAGCCAAGAGAAAAAGAAAGGACATAGGCATTTTAGTTTTCCATTTTATCAATAGAAAAGTAAGACACTTATTTTTGACAAAGGTGCCAAGAACATACACTGGGGAAAGGAGAGTCTCTTCAATAAATGATGCTGGGAAAACTGGATATCCATAAGCAGAAGAATGAAACTAGACCTTTGTTTCTTGCCATATACAAAAGTCAAATGGAAATGGGTTAAAGACTTAAATCTAAAAACTGAAACTATAAAATTACTAAAAAGAAACATTGGGGAAATGCTCTAGGACATTAGTTTGGGCAATGATTTCTTGAGTAATACCCTGAAAGCACAGGCAACCAAAGCAAAATTGGACACATAGGATCACATCAAGCTAAAACCTTCTGCACAGCAAAGGAAACAATCAACAGAGTGAAGAGACAACCCACAGAATGCTAGAAGATATTTGCAAACTACCTGTTTGACAAGGGATTAATAAGTAGAATATACAAGGAGTTCCAACAACTTGATAGGAAAAAAATCAAATCCTGTTAAAAATGGGCAAAGGATATGAATAGATATTTCTCAAAAGAGGACATACAAATGGCCAACAAGTATATTAAAAACACTCAACCACATCATTAGTTGTCAGAGAAATGCAAATCAAAGCTACAATGAGATGCCATCTCACCTTAGTTAAAATGGCTTTTATCAAAAAGACAGGCAATAACAAATGCTGGTAAGGATGTAGAGAAAGCAGAACCCTCTTGCACTGTTTTGGGGAATGTAAATTAGTGCAACCATTATGGAAAATAGTATGGAAGTTCCTCAAAAAACTAAAAATAGAACTACCATATGACCCAGCAATCCCACTGCTGGGTATATATCCAGAGGAGGGAGAATCATTATATTGAAAAGATATCTGCACTCCTGTGTTTATTGCAGCACAATTCACAAATGCCAAGATATAGAATAAACCTAATTGTACATCAAAGGATGAATGGATAAAGAAAATGTGGTACATATACACAACAGAATATTATATAGCCACAAAAAAGAATGAAATCCTGCCACTTGAAACAACATGGATGGAACTGGAGAACATTATGTTAAGTGAAATAAGGCAAGCATGGAAAGACAAATCTCACATGTTCTCACTCATATGTGGGAGCTAAATATTAAAGCAATTGATCTCATGGAGACAGAGAGTAGAATGTTGGTTACCAGAGACTGGGAAAGGTAACAGGGAGGGAGAGATGAAGTGGGGATGGTTAATGGGTGTAAAAATATAATCAGAAAGTTAGATAGAATGGACAATATTTGATAGCAACAACAAAGTGACTGTAGTCAAAAATAAGTTATGGTATATTTTAAAATAACTGAAAGAGTGGAATTGGAATGTTCCTAACACAAAGAATGATAAATGCCTGAGGTGATGAAGACCCCAATTACCCTGATTTGATTAATTCATATTGTATGCCTGTGTCAAAACATCACAGGTACCCTAGAAATACACAACTATTGAATGTAATAATTAAAAATAAAAATGACAACTAAGACATAAAAGCCATAAACTGAACACTTTTCTCTATCTAGTTGACTATGCAAATAATCACCTATACAAAGCAAAATGAGGCGCTGGTCTATAAGTAAGTGGCATAATGGAAAATGTATGGGCTTTAGAATAGCAGACCCTGGGTAAGTTACTTAAGCTTGAAGATCCTCAATTTTCTCATCTATAAAGGACAAGTAATGATGTGTATACATTTGTATCCAATATACATTGGTTCTCTCACTATATAATTTATTCAGTTGTTACATTTTCTAAATCTGTAAGCTATGTATTGTATAATGTGTTATGTATGAAGTGCTAATAATTTATTAACACCTACGCAAACAATATTTGCCTTTTAATAAAATACGGCATTTTGGGAAAAATCAGCAAATGGCATAATTGGGCCATTTATATAGAGGAAAAGTATCTGAAATTATGTTTTAGAAAAAGAAAATTATAAATAAAATAAATTAAAATGAGTAGATGAGTGGAGATAAAAATTTTATTAGACTACAATCTTCTGAATTCTTTTTTTAAATGAATAGCTCATACTCCACAAATTCTTTAAAAATATTTATTGTGTTTTTTGTGATTATGAAAAGAATATATATTCATTATATAAATTTTATAAAATATAAAGCACAAAAGGCATTGCAATTATACATGATAGAGTGAAGATATTCATTTTTCTGAACATAAATAGCCCAACATGTCAATAAACATATTTTAAAAAGGATAAAGTCCCAAGGACACATAGAAGGGATAGAAGATGATAGCAGATAGAGATGTCAATAAAATTTTGGAAGATAGGAAGCAGAAGGACTGGCGCTAAGTAACGTAGAAGAGTACAAAATGTGAAAACTCGTTACTTACAAGGAGGTATGAGAGAGGATTAAAATAAAACACCTAAGAGTTTTGAACTTCTAAGTTCAGGATCGTAGGCATATGAAATGGTCAATAGTCTGGGGCGGGATGGGATTGAAAAGGGAAGGACTGCTTTAAAGTCTACACAGTGAATACGTAGGTCCTCAGATTACCTTACTCCGGCAGAAGACACCTTTTGTAGAAAGGGACAGTGGATTGAGTTTACAGCTGAGGCACCAGGTGTATTGGGGGATGCTTATTCCTACTTTTCAGATTACATGTGGAAGGACTTACCTCATGTAACATTCTTGGCATCTTTTCCTATCCTTGTCTTACATTTTTCCATGGAGGAGAGAATTACCTGATTGTTGAGTTAGAACTATTGATCTATGTTTCATGACCAGGAGGACCTAATCCATCATAGTTTTTTCTCTCTCTCAGTGTGAGGCAGTGATCATGGGTAAGGGAGTAGACTCTGTAAGACTGAATGTACCCTCAGGCGTGCTGACCAAGGTCTAGACAAAGGCATGGAATTTGAGCAAGCCCATTTGGCCCTCGTACCTAAGCACATTCTTCTAACCAAATCAGTAAGAAAGATGATGGTTGGACTTTCATCTCTCAGATGGTTTAAAACTTGGGCAGTTAACAAAGATATTCTTAATTGATCCCACAAATATCAAACAGCTCGCATTTTTTATTTCAAAGTATTATGGGGGTAAAAATATTTTTGGTTACATGAGTCACTTTTATAATGCTGGAGTCATGGTTGTAACTGTGCCCATCCCCCAGATAGTGTTCATTGTACCTGTTAGGTAGATTTTCACCCATCCCCTCCTCCCCGCTACCCCTGCTTGATTTCCACTAGGTTTTAATTCCCTCTATGCACATTGTACTCATCAGTTAGTTCCAATTTAATAGTCAGTACATGTGGTGTTTGTCCATTCTTTAGATACTTCACTTAGGATAATGGTCTCCAGTTCCATCCAAATTGTTGCAAAAGGCATTAAGTCATCCTGCTTCATGGCTGAGTAGTATTCCATGGTGTACATATAACACATTTTCTTAATCCACTCATGAATTGATGGGCACTTGGGTTGATTCCACATCTTTGCAATTGTGAATTGTGCTGCAATAAACACTCAAGTGCAGGTGTCTTTTTGATAAAATGACTTTCTTTTCCTATGGCTAAATACCTAGTAGTGGGATTGCTGGATCAAATGGTAGGTCTACTTTCAGTTCTTTGAGGTATCTCCATACGATTTTCCATAGAGGTTGCTCTAATTTTCAGTCCCACCAGCTGTGTAGAAGCATTCGTTTCTCTCTATATTCATGCCAGAATCTATTATTTTGGGGCTTTTTAATAAAAGCCATTCTAACTGGGGAGGTGATATCTCATTGTCATTTTAATTTGCATTTCCTTGATGCTTAGTGATGTTGAGCATTTTTTCATCTGCTTATTGGCCATTTGTCTATCTTATTTTGAAAAGCTCCTGTTCATGTCTTTTGCCCACTTTTTGATGAAATTGTTTGATTTTTTTCTTGCTGATTTGCTTGAGTTCTTTGTAGATTCTGCTTATTAGCCTGGATGTATAGCATGTAAATATTTTCTCCCATTCTGTAGGTTGTCTGTTTTCTCTGCTGATTGTTTCCTTAGCTGTCCAGAAGCTTTTTAATTTAATCAAGTCCCACTTATTTATTTTTATTGCTGCTGTGATTGCCATTGGGGTCTTCTTCATAAATTCTTTGCCTAGGCCAATATCTAGAATCTCCTTTCTTAGTTTGATAGCCAGAATATAAGTTGCTTGCATTATATGCCTCAAACAGAAGATGGGTCAACACTTCTCTGGGGAAGTATCCAGGAAAAAAACATTTACTGTAAATATTAGCATTGGAGAGTCTCCCAATGAAATGGCTAGGTTTCTGTCTGTTCACCTGTGGCAATGCTCACCGGTTAATAAGACTGTTCGGGGAAAAAAGAGATTCCAATCATCATTTTAGTGCCTCATTCTTAAATATAAATGCTTAGTCAAGGACACTAGACTTTTGAGGAAAGGCATATGCAGGGAGGTAGCTAAGCTCCCAGCAAAAAACCGGGCCCCTTTGGTAGAGTTGCAAGGGATAAGAAAATAATAAAGAAAAATGGAAAATAAAAGAAATAAAAGAATACACAGAGACAAAGATATAGTTTTATAAGTTTATAAAGATTATAGGTAAAGCGGGATCTCAGGGGGCCTAGATCTTCTCCGTGGATCTCAAAAAGCCCCGAATGAGGTCTTACATGGTAACTTATAGGGAAGAGTGATTAGTTGCCAGGGGTAACAGATTTACATAACAGCAGGTAGTTCCTCTTATGTTAACAGATTTTCAAAAGGCTTCTACAGATTCTTGAACTAATTCTATCTATGTGAACAAATGGTTACAAAATCTTACAAAGATTAACTTCTATGTGCTAAGGTAAATTTATCACTTAACAGAGGGGTTAAACAGAGATATATTGGCTCCATATTTATTAGGTTATTGTGAATGGAGACAGATAGTCTGGAGTGTTTAAACAGGAGCTTGCTTTTAGCCATTCGGGCAGCTGTCTGTTCCGGGGGGCACTCCATTGTCAGCTCTCATCTGGTAGTTTTTTTTAACAGATTCGCTTTGCTTTACAAAGCAAATCCAAACCTTTAGGTCTGAGAAATGCGGCGCCTTGTGGGCTACAGCCGCTACTGTCTTTCAGAGATGCCCTTCCGAGTGCAACAGGATTTGAAATGCAAACTAAACACGTTCACATATTCCTTCAGGGCAAAGCTCTGAAAAACTCCTAAGACAAATCCTGTCTGCAAGCATATTTATATTAATTTATGGAGCAACAGGCATACAAAAGACAAAGACAAGAATAAAAAATAATTTCAGAGACAACAGGACCAATACATGTATCCAAACATCACACTCTATATTTAATATCCTCAAAGAGAGAATAAATTATTCTATAAGAATAAATGCTATAAAAAGGTAATATTCAGAAATAAGATAAAGCTCTTAGACATTGAAAATATGATAGTATATTAGTTTCCTATTGTTACTGTAACCATTTACCACAGATTTAGTGGTTTACAACAATAAAAATCTATTATCTGGAAGTGAGAAGTCCAAAATGGGTCTTGCAAGGCTAAAATCAGGGTATTAGCAGGATTGAATTTGTTTTCTTTCCTTTTCAAGATACTGACTGCATTCCTTGGCTTGTGGCTCCCTTCTGTCTTCAAATCCAGCAGCAGCATGTTGTGTCTTCATCACATTGCATCACTCTGACTCTAACTTTTCTGCCTCCCTCTTCCATATTTAAAGGCCCTTTGTAATTATGTTGGTCTCATCCAGATAATCCAACATAATCTCCTTATTTTAAAGTCAGCTAACTAGCCACCTTAATTTCATCTGAAAATTTAATTTCTTGCCATGTAACATAACATATGACAGGTTCTTGGTATTAAAACTTGGATATCTTGCAGGGAGGATATTATTTGGCAAATATTAAACAGTCTAATTGAAGGACTGAAGATAAAATTGTAGAAATAACCCAGTCAGTAGCACAAAATAAAACAGATGGAAAATAGGAGAGAAAAAAGTAAAGACATTTGAGAACCCATCCAAATTAATAGAAATTCCAGAAAGAAAATGCAGATAAAAAGGATAGGATTATATTATTTAAAAACAACCAAAAATAATATAAGAAAATTTCCTGGAATTAAAAAGACTTGAAATTCTGATTAACAGAAATTCCAGAAAGAAAATACAGAGGGAAGTTATAGGAAGAAATTATCAAAGGAATAATATAAAAATTTACTCAAAATGTACAGTCTTGAATTTCCAGATAGAAAGTGTCCACCCAGATTGCAAAAGAATGTTTAGACAAAGAATTGTATCATAATATATTATCATACATTTCAAAACACTAGGGATTTTTTTTAAAATGTGAAAAGTTTCAAGGGAGGGAAAAAAGGCATATATAAATTGACTTTCTCTAATTACACTAGCATTTTTTACAACAACACTTAAATGTGAAAGAAAAGTAAGAAAGATTTTCCAAATTCTGAGAGAAAATATTCTTGAATTCTGACCCTGGATAAATTATAAATTAAGTGGAAGAGCTAAAGTTTTTTTGTGTTTTACACATCCTCTCTCAGGAAACAAATTAAGGATATGAAAATGTGGCAATGAACCAAGAAAATAAGAAACAAATAATTCAATAAGAAAGCATGGTAAAGAGAAATTCCAAATAAATGGTGAAGGGATGTTCCATGCTGACCACTGTAAAGCATGTCCAGGTTATAACCAGTCCAAATGACATGGAAGGACAGGGAGCCTCAGTAGAGATATCCCCAAGAAATTTTTTTAGAAAGAAAGAAAGATGGTTTACCTAATGTATTTTATTTCAATGAGATGAATTTTATACTTCCATCAAAAAATTGGGACTAAAATTTGAATAATTACTTTAAAAAGTAAGGAAATGAAATAATAAGGCAATTCATAACTCAAGTAAAAGCAAAAAGCTATAAAAGAAAGCAGACATAAAAATAGTACACCATGTGACTCAGTTTTAAATAGTGTATAATATTTTTAATAGTGAAAACACTACTAATTTAACTGAATCATTATAATATATAATATAACATAGTAATTTGGGGAAGATCAAGTATATATAGTTGTATGGTTTATGACAGTTAAATCTTCATTTTTCATAATAGGAAATCAAAAGAAAATGTCAAAAATAGATATTTCAATCATTTTCTACATAAGCGGATTGTTTTGAAATGAAGGTAAACAAGAATTAAAGGGATCAGGAGTTTGGAGTATTGGGGAAAATTATATAAAATTTGAGTTTTTAAACTATTTACAAGTAATGCTTTTCAAAAAATGAAAATTAATTTGCCTTTTTCATCTACATCATCTCATAATTCTCTCCCTCTCATTCATTATGATCCAGCCACACCGACCTTCTTGTTCCTTGAAAATGCCACATTCCCACCCGAGAACTTTTATATGTTCTATTCTATTTTTCAGGAACGTATGCCTTCAAACATTTCTAAGTCTTCTTTCTTTTTAGCATTCCTCTGTCAGCTCAAGTATCACCCCCTTAAGGAGGTGTGGTGGAGTTGAGATGGTTGAAAGTTTTGATATTCCTCTCATCAAGAGGTGGAGTCTATTTACCCTTCCCTCGAATCTGAGTTGGACTCTGACTACTTGATCAATAGAATATGTCAGAACCAATGCTGAGCTAGTTCCACGTTTAGTCCTTTAAAAGGACTGGCAGCTTCTACGTTGGTGTCTTGGAGCCCTAACCTGTCCTATAAAAAGCCTGACTACCTGATGCCACCATGCTGTGAGAAGCAGGAGACCAACAGAAAATATGTTAAGTACTGGCTTGCTTGAACTCATCCCTACAGGGGCAATGGAGGGCTCTCTTCAGGCAAAGGCTAGCAAGTCTCCCCAAACTGAATCTGCTCCTTTCCACAAGAACCATCTGCTGTGAGCCCTTGTCACAGCCTTGCCCCCCCTAACTCTCTCACATCCTCCTAGATATCAGCCACTCTATTTCTCTATTTCCTGACCATCCTAGCCTCTCTCATCTTCTCTGACTAGTAGGAGAATCTGGGTCTTCCTTCTTTCTAAGCATTGTTTCTGAAAAAATCTTTAAGCCCTTTTTCTTTATGGGCTTAGACCTTTGATTTGCAAATAACCAATTCTCAAACAAATTTCTTCAAAAATTTTGACTATTAGAAATGTAAGGGATTGTCTCTGCTATCAGTTTTATAAAAATTAAAAACTCAGAATCTGAGCTTTTACTTTTTGTTTCAGCCATAAGGACAATGGAAATCTCTGACTTAGTAGGCTGAATGAGGAGAAGGTCATAGGCTAATGGTATCTATAAAACATATCCCACCATATTATCGTGATGCAGAACTGGTGAACACTGACATAATGACTTCAAAGACTCCATGTAACCACTGTTATGTGCCTTTCAAGAGTTTATTCTTTTTTAAACAAATCCACTTTTCCCTCAATCAGGAAAAAGGAAGAGAAAACGTTTGGTTATAGATTTCCCACAAAGTATGTGGGGTGGTGTGTGTGTGCGTGTGTGCACGCAGCACGTACATTAGGCTTAGTTACACGTTGGCTGTATTATTAAAAAAATGGGTTCTTATGCAAAGCTGATGACTAACTTCAGCCCTCTCAATGACTGGATTGAAAATGATTCTTTGGTCTACCCCTTCTTCTCTAGAGGCATGGATAAAAGATTTTCCCCTAAGTATGAATGCTGTAGGATCAATTAGATTTAAAGTATTTGAATACAAAAGGACAAATTGCTACAACATTCTAGGGTGGTATTTCAGTTCACTTGCTAGAGTTATAAATGACTGTAAATTTTTAATCACTGTTGGAGGCTTCATGAATCTTCCTATTTCTCAGGAGTGTCATATTGTGTAGGAACCATGTTGACTTCTGAATCATACCCTAAAATCCCCAAAGAGTTAGTTAACAGCTTCTGGAGGTGTGTGTCTTGTTTATTAAATACTCACTTGTCAGAACATTCAATAAAGCACTATGCAAGGCAACTAACACCTACATTTCTCCAAACACTCTAAGACAGATAGAAGGAATTCACCACTCCCTACTTCTTAGATGACTGTGGATTGCTCTCTGAGTCTCATCACTTTTTCTGTAGACTCCATTCAGACTCTTTCAGGTGAATTTTCTTAAAGTAAAAATGAAATAGCATAGCGATTTTCTTGTGATAGATGTTAACCATAGATGTGAAATGAAGTAGAGAAAGAAAGGAAGGAATCAGTGTATGTGGGTTTCCCATAAAGTGAATCCACCAGCATTCATGATACCTTAAGTTTGGAAATCGTGAGATTTAAAAAGTGGCTGGAAGATGTATGGATATGGATATTATGGATATTGAGTATTGACTATGGATATTGAGTATTTTGATGTTCTAAACAACTACACTCAATTTGATTGTTCAGCTTTCTAAGCATTAATTCTTAAAGAATATGATTTGAAAACCAGAGTACTCAGATAAATTATCCAAATTATCCAAATTAGTAAAAGTTCAGAATCAGGGCTATATGGATAAAGAAAATTCCTCATTTGGGAAATTGGGGCTTTCTGCCATTGCATTTCATTTACTCCTTGAGGCAAAAATGTGCACTGAAGACTCATTATTTAGAATCTTTACAACTGAAAGTCTTTCAAATGGAATCTTACTTAAAAAAATAAGACAAGAGCTATTTAGCTAAGCTAATAGGACAATAAGGGCCTTCAGAGGAGGATATTGTTTAGTTTATTTGGTGTCATATCATTTAGCACAGTTTCTTACATTTTGCAGGTGATGAACAATGTCAATAGAGGTTAATTTAACTAATAAGTTAACTCTCAGAGAAAGAAGAACTTGTATTTAATATGACTATAGAGTCAAGTGCAAAAATTGAGAACTGGTAGGTCTTGGGAGCATTAATAATACATCATTTAATTTGGATAATTTAGATAATTTATCTGAGCACTCTGGTTTTCAAATGTTTTCAATAAATGGAGATTTACTGGGGAAACAACCCCTTATTGTGCATACATACACAAATATCAAAGTGAAACAAAAGTCTCACAAAATAGTACTTATTCTTACTACATGCAATACACTATATTATTTTCTGTTCTATTCTACTCTAGTGTCTATTGATTGTGATCTGCTGAATGTGCGCCATGACCCAATCTCTGCTGTCCATAATCATGAATGTGGTTCTGGAGCTCAGGGTAGAGATAGGGTGGAACATACAGTCTTATGAGCGATCAAGTATAGGAGAATGCACAAGTCACAAGAGTGGCTAATTACGAATACCCAGATTCTAAAAGTTGATCATAACATATCTTTATCTTTCTCTGTGGTTCCTTTTCAGACCATGCAGAGTCAGCTTTAGAATACCAGGAGTCCCTTTTCTCTCTGGGCTCTCACCCTCTTCTCTCCTCTTCCCATATTTTCCTTGTTCCTTTATACCATTCTAATCTCCCTCTCAGTATCCTTGCTCCATCCTGAGAGAGTCCCAATCCATCCAGCAAGGGTGGCTGTATATCCTCCTGTCCTCATAGAAATAGGCTTGGGCTTTTTAAAGTTTTTGATAATGGAGAAGCTACAAAACAAAGTATTTTTTCTTAACATTGACCATGTCTCATAACTTTAATGTTATTAAGCTAATGCAGTATCCATTCCTCTTTACTGTTTTAGGGAAAGCTTACTCCCCATTTCTGATGTTTTCTTTATGTGGAAAGGTTTGCATAACAACACCAGCCTCTTTCTATCCCTTTACTCATTCCTAGCCAGTAAGGAAAGAGTGAATTCTAATTGATGTACCTGGTAGTAGAACTGAGCATGCTAGCTCAGGCCTCACCTTCTGTCCTTCTCTTAGGGCACCCATTCTTGTCTCACTCTGTGTGTCACAGAAGAGGAGCTCATGACGCTGAGAGGTAAATTCGATCAGTGAAATGTTAGGAACTGGTACGTTGGCTGAAAACATTGAGAAATTGACAAAGAATGGCATTTCAGGAGCAAAATGCTGCCCTGAGATTAAAATTTGTGGCAGGGCTTTGATCAAGAGGCTTTAGGATTATGTGACACTTTAACAATGCAGATTTAATTTGGCTGATAGGCCATGGAAGACCTCATAAGCAAGTACAGCTGAGGCAAAAATGGGATTCTAGGAAAAAGAGAATTTGTAAGTATGCTTTTAGACATTTGGAGGCAGAACAATTCTTAGCTGTTCTGTTTTTCTGAAAAATCTGGAGGCCAGGGCTGTCAACTACAACTTAGTTTCTTATTATAGAGTACGCTAGTGTGAGGACGTCTAGCTTTGACTTTCTTGTGCCAGGCCTCATAGACAACATAGAGAGGCTGCCTTGAATCTTGTTCTTTGTCATGATGCATTTGAAGCTAAAGAGTAAGTTTAAATTTATGTAGCTTGTCATAGTTTCAGGACCTACCTCTCACTAAAGGTTTCGAGTTGACTTTGAATTGTCAAAGACATAGGTCTGATGACGACGTCAGAATTCAGAGACCAAAATTGTGTATTAGCTTATAGAGTGTGGTGGAATTTAATAAAAAATAAACCACAAGAAGAAATGGAGTCTTTTCAGAAAAAATAAAAGCCATCTTCTAGGGATGAAGTAAAGGAACAACTCATTGAAATTATTGTGAACCTGAAGGCAATTTAAAAGGCTTGTCATGAAACCCTGTCTCTAGGGATTATAAAGGAGAAATTGTAGTGGTTTTCCAAGTGTGCTTCAGTCTTACTGTAGGAACAGGAAGAGTGGAAGTATAATAAGCTAGAAGGAGAGAGACATGTCTGTAAGAGAAAGATTGAGATCTTTGGGCAGAGATGAAGAAGAAAATGACATATTGAAGTCCAGTATTGACCTTAGGTTAGGCAACTATGTCTAACTGCCTGTAAGAAGAGCATTATCAAAAGGGGATATATTGAAGTAGTTACTAGTTGTTGCTAAATTAGAAATGGTGATAGGGCCCAGAGACATCCAACAGAGAAAGGCAGACAAGGTTTTAGAGAGAACACTAGAATAGACTCTACCAAAGGGAGCCAAACTCCAGGAAACTATAAGAAACTCATTCAATACTACTGACAGAGAGTCTGTAGTAAGAGCAGTTGGGGTGTTACTCCTGAAATAATGGGCCAACTATATTAAATGGTACAAAAATTTGAACAGAATTGAGATGAAAACCAGAAAAACGTGTACTATTATTGGATATATAAAGTAAGTGTGGATGGCTTGGCCAATGGATAATTTTGGCAAACCCAGAGCTTATTGATTTTATTTTCATTGTTCTGATTACAGAAAAATCTTCAACACAAAGTTTTGAGGAATTTTAGAATAAAAATATGTCTAGACCACACACACACACACAAAAGAGGTAAACTTGGCTTTCAATTCCAACAAACCATTCTAGCCTGCATGTGTTGAAAAGGAGGATCAAAGTAAGTATTTTAAACTGTTGGAAACTCAACTGAGTTTCCTGAAGGGAATTGTAAGATTGGATATAAGAGACATATTCCATTACTGCAAATGAAGAAAAAAGAAAAGCTGTTTAAAACTGGGAACATTTCAAAAGCTAAGGAAAGGCTGGGCACGGTGGCTCATGCCTGTAATCCTAGCACTCTGGGAGGCCAAGGCGGGCGGATTGTTTGAGCTCAGGAGTCCAAGACCAGCCTGAGCAAGAGCGAGATCCCGTCTCTACTAAAAATAGAAAGAAATTAATCGGACAACTAAAATTATATAGAAAAAATTAGCTGGGCATGGTGGCGCATGCCTGTAGTCCCACCTACTCGGGAGGCTGAGGCAGGAGGATTGCTTGAGCCCAAGAGTTTGAGGTTGCTGTGAGCTAGGACGACGCCACGGCACCCTCGCCTGGGCAACACAATGAGACTCTGTCTCAAAAAAAAAAAAGCTAAGGAAAGACAGCAACACAAGAAGCCTGTGTCATGGGTAGTGGTCTGCCCTAGAGTCCTAGAGGTCTAAGCTTGTATAATTTCAATAGCCCCTGCAGTTCAAGAATCATCTGAGGTATTTCTCCATCTGAAACAAGTATGTGGCTGACTGGTAGAACTTCCCTGTGAAACCAATTCGATCAATTTAATTACCTAACTCAGGTTTTCTCAATATGGGCATTATTGACATTTTGGGCAGAAAAATTCCTTGTTGTGTGTGTGGGGTGGGGGGGGCGGGGCGGGGGCTGCTGTCCCATACAATGTAGGCAATTTAGCAACATCTCTGGTTCCTTTGCCGTAGATGCAATTAGCAGAACCCTCCACATTCCAGTTGTGAAAATAACAAATGTCTCCAGACATTGTTAAATATCTCTTGGGGGTAAAAATCATTCCTGGTTAAGAACCGCTGACCAAAGTAATTCTTTGTCACTTTGTCTTTCAAGAGTGGTCTCTTGAAAATGGAGCTATCTGTCCATAACAAGAAGTAGTGGAAGAAACCATTGTGGCATGGAATGAAAAAGTCTGCACAAAAGACGCTGTGGGTGTTACAAGGTGGAGTTTGCTTTTCATTTATTATTGGTGCACTAGAACCACAGAGTACAAACGGGAAAAGGAATTTAAGAAACTGAATATGCCGATTCAGAAATAAAGGCATCTAAGATCAGACTTGAGGTCTAAGACCACGAGTATTGCAAATTTCTAAACTTTGCAAGAAGGCAGGATGATCTCATGCATCTTTCTATGAGAGGTGAAAACATGCATAGGTGTCACCCCCAAGACCCTCCTCCCCAGTTCCCCAGATATGGTAAATACATGACAAGAATAATCGCTTTGTTGGAGGGTTTCTATTGTGTTGAATTTAAAAAGCTGTGGACTATGAAATCTGCCATAGATGACTGGCATCCAAGCTAAGCAGAAATCAGGATTTTCTTTATCTAGCTAGCATCCCTCAGATGCTACCAAATCTCTGCTGTGGTCTTTGAAAACACTTAAGTCCGTCCTTTGTTTAAAAACATAATTGTGCTTGGCATAACTGATCAGATGAAGATTAGTTTATATTTCAAAATTCACTGAATATGGGGCCAGTGCTGTAATAGTCTTGCATGTCTTAGTAACCCTTTGGAATCTTGAAAAGTGAGGCTCATCGGAAATTTTGAAATAGTAAATTGAGATTCACAGGGTTTAAAGAAACTATAATTCATCCATTAGAACTGCGCTCCCTGACCCCTGCATGGTTCATGGCCTGTTAGCAACCCGGCTGCATAGCAGAAGGTGAGTGGCAGGAGTCCCAGCAAAGCTTCTGTATTTACAGCCACTCCCCTCCCTGTGGCTAGCATCACCGCCTGAGCTCCGCCTCCTGTGGCAAGTCAGCGGTAGCATTAGATTCTTATAGCAGTGAGAACCATACTGTAAACTACACATGGGAGGGATCTAGGTTGCGCGCTCCTTAGGAGAATCTAATGCCTGATGATCTGAGGTGGAGCTGAAGTGGTGATGCTAGCCCTGGGGAGTGGCTGCAAATGTAATAAATGCAATTTGCTTGAATCATCCCCAAACCATCCCTCCACCTTTCCCCTTTCCCCTTCCACGGAAAAATTGTCTTCCATGAAACCGGTCCCTGGTGCCAAAAAGGTTGGGGACTGCTGCGTTAGAAGAAAGACTGCTGAAAGAACCCCCACTCCATCAAGTCTTCTAATAGAGAAGCTCTGTAGCTGAGATTGAACAGAATAGGAAATCTGACCTTAATTTAACTTGATATATTTGTAATGTAACTTTCAATGGTAAGATAATTTTCATTTGTGCTTCAATTTTATTCGATTTAATTTGGGATACTTTAAAAGTTGGGCACACAAGAGTTTCAATTTCTTAATATCCTGAGAAATTATTAATAATGGGAGAGAGCTTATATTCAAATTTGAGGACTCTTATTGCTGTCATTTTTTTGGAGTACCTTTGATCTCATTGCAGAACCTCTGATAGTTATAGTTAATGTGGCTGGAAATAATTTGGAATTAGAATAGCAAGTGAAAGTTAGGCTTTGGATAACAGAGCGGTTTTGAGGTTTTAACCTATTGCATGACTGATCCATTTCAGAACTTTTGGAGGCAAAATCTATGTTCTGCTGACCTAAGAAACTCCAAAATGGGGCAGTGATTGCTGTTGTAGAGTGGTTTCTTAAAAATGGAGTTATCTGTCCTGACACTGTGCCGCGGATCTTTCCATTTCTAGTTTTTCACTGGCTTAACAGTTACCCCAATGGATATCGAGAATGAAAAGCTGAACAAGGTTGGGCGGGGGAACATTTGTTCTCCTTTCCTCACATTTCCTTCAATGTGGAGGGACATCCATTAGTGCAACACGCCAGGCCTTTCTTTCTCCACTTTGTCCCGGTGCTGGTGGGCGGAGTTCTGTCTGATTGGTAATTTGACGAAAGACTGAGCGGTGCCAGCTCCGCCCCTTCCTGCCTCTCTTTTCACCTGAGTAAGCTCCCTGAGGGAAGCTCTAGTTGAGGTGTGAGCCTTCGTGCTCTCGGTTTGGCGGCAGTAGACTCCCACATGGAAGGCCTGAGGATGTTCAGCGCCGTCTTTCCAGCTCCGAGGTTTGAGCATAATGCTGATAGTTATCTCTGTCCTGCTCCACATCTCTTTTTTTTTTTTTTTTAAATTTTTAAAATTTTTTTTGGAGATAAGAGTCTCGCTCTGTTGACCGGGCTAGAGTGCTGTGGCGTCAGCCTAGCTCACGGCAACCTCAAACTCCTGGGCTTAAGCCATCCTCCTGCCTCAGGTTCCCGAATGGCTGGGACTACAGGCATGCACCACCATGCCCAGCTAATTTTTTCTATATATTTTTAGTTGTCCAATTAATTTCTTTCTATTTTTAGTAGAGATGGGGGATCTCGCTCTTGTTCAGGCTGGTCTCGAACTCCTGACCTCCAGCGATCCTCCCGGCCTTGGCCTCCCAGAGTGCTAGGATTACAGGCGTGAGCCACCGTGCCCGGCCCGCATCTGTCTCTTAAGTGGTTCGGAATTTATGGGAGGAACAGAAGGGTACAATTTTATGAGCCTCTTCAAATTCCAAAAGATCTCCTGACCCTTTAGGAAAGGGACAAGGGTGTGGGGAATAGAAAACTCCATCCCACCGCCCAAATGGAACCCATCCCTGATCCTTTTTCTCGTGGTTTCCTCATCCACAGGTACTCTTTGGGTTTCTGAGCTGGGGTGTTCTGCACTTTGGTGGTCCACATAGGGTAATTCCACTATCGTATCTGGCCAGTAATTAATTTATCCTGACTGGAGGTGATAAAATTTCCTTTTCCTTTTAACTCAGCTGAGGAGAGGTTATAGCCCTTTTTTTCCAAAGCAACTTTTGCTAAGGGTGGAATTTCCGACCCTAATAAAAAAGAAGTTGGTATTTAGCCAGAATTTAATTTGGCTGCTGCAGGTCCCTTTTTCTCTCTACACTCATTTTCTTGTAAGGGAATAGATTCTACTGAAAACAACTGAAACTTCTAGTTCTTTAGATTTGGATTGGTACTGTTTCTTGATCTGGTTTTACAAGTTTAAAACTTATTTATGGGGTACAGTGTGATGTTCTAATGCATTATACATTATATAATGATCAGATCCTGCTTGTCTGTCTTTTTATAAGTGAGGTAAGTGCAGCTATGGAGACATGTATAGTACTTTACTCAAGGAGGATGGTTCTGTGGTATTCTGTCAGTACAGTCATGATTCACACCAAAGATAAAGATCCTTCCTTCATAGTAGGCTGCCCTCCCTCCATAAATAGGCTGCACACATCTCCATGATGCCAAGCTTCTGAGCTGTGTGTCCTAAAACAGCGGGCTACTTCAGTTTCCCATCTTCCTTTCCCCATTTAAGCCAAAAACCAGGCCAAATCACACCCTGAAGATAATGAGCAAACACCCAATTATGTCCTTTGTGGCAGAGATTCTGCTGTTTAGAAGATGGAGGAAGTGCTTTGGCTCTGATCTGTTCTCTCTGGGAACTGTTCTGATTTTCAAGAGGATTGGAAAAGCACCTCCCTATAGCAGTTATTTTGGGGAAGTTTTCTGGCTTACTATCCAGTGCTGCTTTTGTCATACCATATTGTTTAATGAAATCTGAAAACCCCTCTTTATATATTTCCACTGCTGAGAGACATGAGCAGAGGTGTTCAATGCAGTAGATCCCATTAATAGACAGGATACAAGCCAACATTGCTTTAAGATATTCCCTAACAGTGGAGTGAGTGAACTTTATAAGTACCATAGTTTTAGAAGAGGATCCCCCCATAGCAACTTTGCCTTTAGCCAGCCGGTGACTGGGCAGTCGCTAAACAACTTTAAGCTTTAATATGTTAAAGAAAAAAAGATAATATCTACTGGAATGTGAGATGTTAAAGTAACACCATAGATGTAAAAGTGATTGAAGAGTTGGAAGAATTTTAAGAACATTAGGTATCTGAACTGTAGTATAACCACAGCCAGGGAAGAGTAAAGCCCTTGATAATGGGTGTTTGGTGAATGTGCTTTTTGTGAGTCCCCCACTGTATTGAATATAGCAGTGGGCACAAAGCAGGCACTCTAAAATACGTATTGGTATGATTATCACATTGCAAACAACTAAAAGATTATTTTTAGAATCAGCTTTCAACAGAATCCAGTATACCTTTCTGAAGATGGAGTAGCCTTTGAATAAAACTTTTTCAAAATATTGATAGTTAAAATAGTCAAAATGATGTGTTTATTTTGTTCAGTCTTTGAGTCTGCATGATTGGACACTGCTTTGACTCCCCTTTCATGCAGGGAAAAAACCCATGGGGGTCCATAATATGCTTTTCCCTAGACCAGTGTTTTTTGTTAAAATGCAGATTGTAATTCAGGGGATAGGGATTGGGGCCCAAGATACTGCATTTCTAAGCTCCTAGAGGATGCTGAAAGTTTTAGCCTGCAGACCTCATTTTGAGTAGCAAGGCAAGATATGAGAGGAGATAGGCAGGGAAGTTAGGTATCTTTCTAAGAAGCATCCTAAAGGAGAAAGAAAAAGGGAAAACTACTCTTATGCTCAAAATATACATTGGAATTGATGAAGTTTCCAGTAGGAAAAAGCAGTGCTGCCTTTATAGGCAAGCCCTTATAGCTTGAAGAATGTTATAGCTTACATAGAATACTTCATGAAATTCATGGATAAACAGATATTCACTAATCAGATTTGAAGGATTCTTTGTTAACTCAAGAGTTGGAAAGAGTAGAATAAATATGATGCACATTCCTTTGCCTATTGATGTCAATTAATTGGTAAATAGGAAGAGTTGCCTCTTGATATCATTGTCATTGTTATAGTCAGTGTCTTCATCAAGAAAAACATCTTTTTAGAGCACATTGTTAATGATTGCTTCTGTTCTGCATCCTGTCAAATCATTTATACCATATAGGCCACATTGTGATATCAGCTGCGTCCGGATAAATAACAATATTCAATCCATTAGAGACTTTCTATCTTGTATGCAAGCAACTAGTACAAGAATCAAGAATCAAATAAAATATTTATTTATTAAACTATTTATCTCTTCTATGATGGTACGTAGGGGAAAGCCAACAGAATCAGAGTGCCCATTAGCTTTTAGCATTTTCTGTATCTCTATATTTTTCAGGACCATAATCAATGAATCTGATGTGATTACTACCAAGAATAAGATAAAATAATGGGCCCCAATATTGAGGGCCCCCTTTTTATAATAAAAATGTTTACAATAAGATCTCATTAAATTCAGTTAATTGAGGTTGGGCAAATTTGAATGAATGTAAAATATTAATTATGATGAGTTTAAAAATGTATTACTTTCAAATATCTACAATAACTAAAATGAGGCTCAAAGAGGACATTTTAATGATAAACAAAAATACAACTAATTAGCTAATCATTGATATTGTAAACAGATGCTTCTAAAATGTTTGAAGGTGTTAGAAAATTGTTCTCCAAAGTCAAACTATTTTATTGCTTTCTTTTTACCATTAACATGTTTGTTAATGTTTTTTAAAAAATAAATTAAACCAAAGAAAAAATTCCTAGTTTTCCTTCAATATATAACAATATGACTGGAGCTGGAAATAATGAGGTCACACCAACATTACAGTTTGCTTTTCTGCTTGACTAAAATTCTTTCTGGCCCTAGGCCTATGAGCACACCCTTTTGTTTTATTTTGACCAAGTCAAGAGATCGTTTTTAGGTGGCATAAGAATATGCGTGGTTCACTTTTCTGCCATTTAATGCAAATAAATTTTTGTTGTTTTCCTAGTTTTGCAGTGATGTTTAGAAGCAGGCAATGGTATGCTCCCAGATGCTTGCATTCCGAGGTTCTTGTCTATAGGTGGAGCCGCCTATCTGGGGTTTGATGAAAACTCTTTCACTGATGATTCTATTTTCACATTTTTTTAATAATCTCCCAATTAACTGCTTCAATATGTTTATGAAATTTCTAACCTGATAATACCAACAGGCGTAACATTTGGTGGAGATATTTTGATATGAGCGGAGCTGGTAGTGGTAATACAGCAATAATTGCCGGCTCATTTACGGACTATTTAGGTCGTGCAGTGAGCCAGATGAGAACAGCTAATGAGCACAGCTTCTTGCTGTAATTAGTCGAACAGTGGTGGCTCACAGATGATTTACAGTTTGCAAAAAAATCTGTGTATTTACTGAAGTGCTTATGTATTCTGTAAAGTTGTGACAAAGTAACAACTTGGGGATGTTGTGCTTTCTGCTCCCACATATTCTTCAGAGAGATTAAACAATAATGCTATCAGCACCCACAGCTTTGGCGGTGAGTGGTGCAAGTGATAGGCAGCTTCAGGTTTTCTCTTTGCTTGTTTCTCACCCAGTGTTTCTTTCACATTCCCACAGTTTCTTTCACATGCCTCTTTAACAATGTGGTAGGTACAACGAAGCATCTCCACAGCTTTTCCATTATGTCTGCCATACAGTGAGATTGTTGGGGCTCTTATGGCTCTTCTTTTGGTAGTCAGATTTTAACAACCCCAAGCAGCTGGAATAAATAGTCTCAAATAGCTGCAGAATATAGTACAGTGGTTTGTCTTTAAAAGGTTGAGTCTCCATTTCTAAAGAGGACTGAGGCCAGAAAGCTATCCCATAGCAAACAGAAAGTGGATCAGTTTTTGCAGATTGGGAGGGGGTCTCAATTTGGAAAATATTCTGTTACAAAAAAATTGGTCTGAGGCTGCCCCTGGATTTGGAATTATGCCAGAGGCATGACTTTAAATCCCTGTGAATGATGAGACTAAATGCTCTCAAGGAAAGACAGTGCTGTTACTTCTCTTGAGAATGTTTTTATTTTGTCTTAATTTCTCTTCTTGCAATCAGGTAACTCTCTTTTTATTCCGATCTTGTTATAAATAACTTACTTATGTCTTTGGTCAAACTTAAATGTTGCCACCCTGCTTGCTAATTACACTGTCAGATCACTGTGGCTGCCAGAACTGTGTCCTATAGAGAAAGTCCATGGAAGGCAGAAATGTGTTTTCTTTGGGAATTTGTCTGATGAGCATTCCAGAAAGAAAAAGTAATTCGAGGGGATAGAAATCTCTTGGGCTGTCTTTGAATGATTTTTTTTTTTTTTTAAGGTGGCGTTTTCAGTTACTTGAGACTAAAATCTTGCTAAAGAATATAGTTCCAAAAAATTGTTTGGGACTCTTCTTGTTCACAAGTCCAAAGCAGCTCTATGCAGATGACACCCCACACCATCTCTTGGTGATTAATGGAATTGATAAATTTTGCCACAACTTAGACTTTTAAGTAAGAGATGTATAAGCAGGGGTGTTCTGAACTTATTTGAAATTGGTAAATATCATTTAAAAGAAAGAACATGAACCGCCAAAGTATATAAGGAAGTAGTAATATTTATTGCCAAGATTAGGCATGGTCAGGAGTAAGGAACTCAGCGCGATGACTGTTGGGCCTCTGCTTCTCCAATGTGAGGTCATGGTCTTTCTAATAAGTATTAACTAATAACCAACTCAGGGCAAGTTCATTCTGGAAGCTGTATGAGACAGAATGGTTCAGGTATAGTTGAATAGTCAAAAGGAAATTAACATTTTTTTTTTTTTTTTGAGAAACTATTAAGTCCTCCTTTTACAGAAGTGTGCTTATTTTGATGGCCTAATGGCATTTACTTATTTATAAAGGCAGCTTTCTCCCCCAACCCCTTGCACCCACCCATGGCGGTTCACTCAGCAAACCAGTTTATATTCTTTAGGAGGAAAAAGAAAAGAGTAATGCCTAGAGACTAAATAGCTAAAGAGAGATCTGTACTAATTTTTTATCTGAAACATGGCACAGCAAACTAAAGGCTAAGCAATGGAAATGATATACTGTAAGGAGGGAAAGTCTCACTTTCTTCATCTGTAAAATGCAGATTGTAAATTCTAGCTACTGCGAGAAATTAAGGAAGATTGAGCATCTAGCATAATGCCTGGAATTTAGTAGATATTCAATAAAAAGTATCTATTATTGTCATTAATAATAATTTTTATTATGTATGTAACTTGCTAGAAAAAGTAGTCTCTCTCAAAAAGTTGTCCCAGTATACTTTTATGGCACTGATGTTCATTTAAGAGTTATTAAATGTTCTTCTTTGAAATAGGTTCTTGAACAAAATGCATGTTGACATAGGGTGCACCATTAGAAAGACACATTAATTGGTGGCCTCCTAAGTAAGGGGAAGTGTGATTCTGGACACCTGAGAGACTGCAACTCAAAACGATGGTGAAAATGTCTAAACAAATTTTCTACTACACTGACCTCTCAGCATTTTTTTCTTCACTTTAGTTAGTCTTTTCTGACATTTTACTTAGAAGTAAGTGTTAAACTTAACACTATTCTTTTAAAAGAAAGTATGCAATAGCTAACTTTCCACTATTTATTATCTATATGCTTGTCCTTTAGGCTTCTCTACTTACTTGCTGCGTATTTTCCTAATTATTTTTGTCATTGCCTGGAAAACACAGCATCAAGATTCTATTCCTCCAATTAATAATTGTTAAAGAGATCTGGTAAAAATTCTGATAGTAGAGAGAATTTTTTCTTTTAACTCATGATAATTATTAAACATAAGCTTGGTTATGAATCTTGAAGGCCATTACTTACTGAAATTAAACTTAATATATGAGCATCTTTGAGCAAATCTCCTTGGACATTCTCAGTTGTTGTGTAAGGCCAACATGGCCTTACACATGGGACTTCTAGGAGTCTATGAGGCCACTGTATAATCATCTGAAGTATGCTTTTTGAGCAAATGGCATACATACATATATACAAAACTCAGTAAACATAGTTATGGGGTCTGACAAAATTAACTAAATCTGTGGGATATGAGACTACAGCAAGTTCATTAAAAATGTAAAAAAACAAAAAAACCACAAAACTTCACAGAGCTAGGATTTTTTTTATTATCTCAAGAAGGTAATTTTTAAATGCTTGTCACTGACCATAGAATGATTAATTCATATGAGAGCTAATAAGTAGTAATAAAAATGGTGGCAGCAAAATATGTGAAAAATGCTTATCTGCAATTGTCATCAAATAAATTTTAAAAGTAAAGTGTCATTTTGTACTTATAAAGTTGGCAAAAACTAAAGAAGATGAATATGAACTGATGTATAAGTGTGTAGAAATGGATTCATTCATACTTATTTTTGCAGCTTCGTTAAGATGTAATCAATGTACAATAAACTGCACATATTTAAAGCATACAACTTGATGAGTTTTGACATACCTGTCATATACCTGTGAAACCATTGCCATATCAGGATAATGAACATATCCGTCACCTGCAAGAGTTTCCTTGTGCTCTTTTGTAATTGATCTCTCTCTCCTCCACTACTCTCTTCCTAAGCAATTAGTGATCTGCTTTCTGTCACTATAAATTAGCTAATATTTTCTGGAATTTTATATAAATATAATTATAGAGTATGTACTTGTTTATTGTTTCACTTCTATCACTCACCTAATTATTTTAAGATTCATCCATGTTGTATCAATAGTTTATGCCTTTTTAGTTCCATCGTATGGCTATACCACAATTTGTTTACCATCTGATGATGAGCATTTGAGAGGTGTTTTTGTTTTTGAGGGAGTAACTGTATAAGGCTGCTCTGAATATAAGTGTACAAATCTTTATGTGGACATATGTTTTCATTTCTTGGGTAAATATGTTGGAGTGGAATGGAAGGGTCATATTGTGGGTGTATGTTTAACTTTTTAAGGCACTGTCAGACTGTTTTCAGGAGAGTTCCAGTTGCTTCACGTCCATACTAATTCTTGGCATGATCATTTTTGGTGTTTTTGTGGTTTTTTTGGTTTATTTTTTGTTATTTTTAATTTTAGTTGTTATATTTTGTATTTTTTTGTTGGAATTATAAATGGTATTTTTTAGATTGATTTAGTGTTAATTTCCAGTTACATTTTGTTGGTATATGGAAACACAATTTTTGTTTATTGACCTTGCATCT
The DNA here is from genome assembly GCF_000956105.1 of Propithecus coquereli. Taxonomy (NCBI): domain Eukaryota; kingdom Metazoa; phylum Chordata; class Mammalia; order Primates; family Indriidae; genus Propithecus; species Propithecus coquereli. Next base: position 3,864,627 of record NW_012148319.1, read on the forward strand.
TGAACTCCTTCTAAACTTATTAGTTGCTTCTTTTGTAGATTTCTTAGATTTTTCTACATAGCCAATAATGCAAATAACAATAACAATAATGCAAATAACAATAACGCAAATAAATATGATTTTACTTATACTTCTCCAATCTTTCTTCCCTTCCCTTCCCTTCCTTCCCTTCCCTTCCCTTCCCTTCCCTCCCCTCCCCTTCCTTTCCCTTCCCTTCCTTCCCTTCCCTCCCCTTCCCTTCCCTTCCCTCCCCTCCCCTCCCCTCCCCTCCCCTCCCCTTCCCTTCCCTTCCCTTCCCTTCCCTTCCCTTCCCTTCCCTCCTTTCTTTTCTTTCCTTTTTCTTCCCATGTTGCACTGTTTTGGAACTCCAAGACCATGTTTATTAAAAGTCATAGGAATAGATATTTTTGGTTCATTCTTGACCTCAGGAAGAAAGCAGTTGGTTTTTCACCATAAAGTATGATTTTAGGTGTAGCTTTTTATGCACATGCCCTTATCAGGTGAATGAAATTTCCTCCTATACCTAGTTTGCTGAGAGTTTTTGTCATGAGCGGATGCTGGATTTTGTCAAATGTTTTTTATGCTTCTATTGAGATGACCATTTGGTGTTTCTTTTTTAGTCTGTTAATTTGATAATCCTTTGATTGATGTTGAATGTAAACCAGTCTTGAATTTCTGAAATAAATCCCTCTTGGTCACAATGTATCATTCTTTTTTATATAGTTGGATTTGATTTGCTAATATTTTAAGTATTTTGTACCTATATTCATGAAGGATAAGAGTAATTTTCTTTTCTTATAATGTCTTCATCTGATTCTGGAATGAGGATAATTCTTCCCTTACAGAATGAGTTGGGAAGTGTTCTCCCTTTCAATTTTTCTATAAGAGGTTGTGTAAAATTGGTATAATTTCTTCCTTAAATATTTAGTAGAATTCGTTACTGAAGCCATCTAGACCTGGACTTTTCTTTGTGGGAAGGCTTTTAATTATAAATTAATTTAGTTAATTTATATAGGACTATTCAGTTTATTTCTTGATTGAGCTTTGGTAGTTTGTATTTTTTGAGAAATTTGTTTCATCTAAATTGCTGCATTTCTTAGCATACAGTAGTTCATAATACTTAAATATTTTGAAAACATTTTTATCCTTTTAATGTCATAGGATATGTAGTAATATCACCTCTCTTATCTCTGATATTGGTAATGTGTCTTTTTTCTTAATAAGTCTGGCTAGGGAATTATCAATTTTATTGGTCTCCTCAAAGAAACAGTATTAATTTCTCCATTGTTTTTCTATTTTCTAGTTTATTTTTTTCCATTCTGATCTTTCTTATTTCTCTTCTTCTGTTTACTTTGGATTTCATTTGCTTTTTCTTTTCCTCATTTTTTAATGTGGAAGCTCAAGACATTTATTTGAGACTCCCCCTTTTTTAAAAAATTCAGATGATTAGTGTTACAAATTTTCCTTTAACCGTAACATTAGTTTAATCCCACAAATTTTGATGTGTCATGTTTTCATTTTCATTCAGTTCAAAAATTTTAATTTTCCTTGTTATATAATTTTGACCCATTGTTTATTTAGAAGTTTGTTGTTTAATTTCTAACTATTTAAGGATTTTCCAGAGACCTTTCTGTTAATGATTTCTAAGTTCATTTAGTTGTGGTCAGAGAACATACTTTATATGGTATTATATATTATTCTTATAAACAGCATATGGTTGAGTCTCGCTTTTATTAGTCCAATCTGGCAATCCCTTAATTGGAACATTTGAATTATTATTGATATTATTAGATTTAGGTCTATCATCTTGCTGTTGTTTCCTACTGTTCTATGTGTTCTTTGTTGGCTTTTTCTTTTTTTTCTGCTTGTCTTAGATTATTTTGTATGATTCTATTTTATCTCCTTTATTGGTTTATTTTTTTATTCATTTACTGGTTGATTTAGGTTTTTTCAAAAATATATATAGATTTTTAACTGTCACCTACTAAAAGTGCGATACCATTCTCATTTTAGTTATCAGATAGACAAAAATTAAAAGGAGGAATCTGAACTGATGTAAATGTGAGGAAATGAATAGCACCCTATATTTTTGATAGAAGTATGAATTTGATGGAAGTATGAATTTGATAGATGTATGAATTGAAAAAAATTGATTTTTTTAATAAGTGAGGAGGCTTGGAATTCTTAATCTGCTTTTTTCCCTCCTTTAATTTTTAGTTGACATATCATTATACATATTTATGAGATACAGAGTATCAATACCTGTATATAATACATAATGATCAAATCAGGATAATTAGCATATCTATCACCTCAAACATTTATCATGTCTTTGTTCTGGGAACATCAAAATCCTCTCTTCTAGCTTTTTGAAAGTATACAATAAATTATTATTAACTATATTCACTCTACAGTGCTATAGAGCATTAGAACTTATTGCTTTTATCTAGCTGGAATTTTGTATACATTAACCAACCTCTCCCTATCCTCTTATCCCCTCTACCCAAATAATCACAATCATATTCACTACTTCCATGACTCAACATTTTTTAGACTTCACATATGAATGAGAACATGGTTTTTATCTTTCTGTTGCTGACTTATTTCAGTTAACATACTCTAGGGTCATCTATGTTGCCACAAATGATAGGATTTCATTCTTTTTTATGGTCAAATAGTATTCCATTGTGTATCTATACCACATTTTCTTTATTCATTTATCTTTTGATGGACATTTAGCTTGACTCCATATCTCAGCAATTGTTAATAGTGCTGAAGTAAACCCAAGGGTTCAGATATCTTTGCAATATATTGATCTCCTTTCCTTTGGATAAATACCCAGTAGTGGGCTTGCTGGATCATGTGGTGATTCTATTTTCAGTCTTGTGAGAAAACTTGCCATCATATCGTTTTTCATAATGACTGTACTAATTTACTTCCCCACTAACTGTGTTTACTAATTTCCTTTTCTCTGTATCCTTGCTAGCATTTATTATTTTTTGTCTTTATGATAATAGCCATTCTAACAGGGTAAGATGATATCTCATTGTGATTTTGATTTGCGTTTCCCTAATGATTAGTGATGTGGAACAATTTTTCATTATACTTGTTAGCTATTTATATGTCTTTTTTTGAGAAATGTCTATTCAGATCCTTTGCCCATTTTTTAATCAAGTTATAATTTATTTGCTGTTGAGCTGTTTGAGTTATTTGTGTATTCTGGATATTAGTCCCTTGTCAGATGTATAGTTTGCTAATATTTTTTCCCATTCTATAGGTTCTCTCTTCAGTTTGTTGATTGTTTTGATTGTTTCCTTTGCTGTGCAGAAAATTTTTAGTTTAATATAGTCCCATGTGTCTATTTTTTTTGTTGTTGCCTATGTTTTTGAAATCTTACCCATAAAATCTTGGCCTAGACCAATGTACTGAAAAGTTTCCCCCATGTTTATTCTAGTAGTTTTATAATTTCGGGTCTTAAAACATTTAAGTCTCTAATCCATTTTGAGTTGATTCTGGGGTATGGTGAGATGTAGGGGTCTGGTTTTATTCTTCTGCATATAGATATCCAGTTTTGCCAGCACCATTTATTGGAGAGAGTATCCTTTCCCCAAAGTATATTCTTGCCACCTTTGTCAAAAATCCGTTGGCTGTGAATATGGGGATTTATTTCTGGGCTTGCTATTCCATTCCATTGGTCTATATTTATGTTTTATACCAATACTATGCTATTTTGATTAACTATACCTTTCTAGTATATTTTGGAGTCAGGTAGTGTGAAGCGTCCAGCTGTACTCTTTTTTCTCAGGATTGCATTGGCTACTCAGGCTCATTTGTGGTTCCATATAAATTTTAGAATTGTCTTTTCCATTTCTGTGAAGAATATCATTGGTATTTTGATAAGGATTGCATTGAATCTGTAGATTGTTTGGGGTAGTATGGTCATTTTAACAATATTAATTATTCCGATCCATGAGTGTGGAAGGTATTTACATTTTTTGTGTCCTCTTTAATTTCTTTTATCAGAGTTTTGTAGTTTTCACTGTAGAGCTCCATGGCCAAATCTATTCCTAAGTATTTTTCTTTTTCTTTTTTTTGTAGCTAGTTGTAAATGAGATTGCTTTCTCCATTTCTTTTATCAATTAGTTTACTATTGGTGTACAGAAATGCTACTGATTTTTTTTTGACAAGTTTTTGCTATATCTATTGCCCAGGCTGGATTGCAGTGGTACAATCATAACTCACTGAAACCTCAAACTCCTGGGCTCAAGTGATCCTCCCACCTCACCCTCCCAAGTTGCTGGGACTAGAGGCATGCACCACTACACTACACTTGGCCAATTTCTCTTCGTATTTTTTGTAGAGAAAGGGTCTTGCCATGTTGCCCAGGCTGGCTTTGTACTCCTGGCCTCAAGTCATCTTCCTGCCTCGGCCTCCCAAAATGCTGGAGTTTCAGGCATGAGCCACTGCACCCTGCCATTACTTCTTTTTATATGTTGATTTTGTATCCTGCAACTTTACTAGATTTGTTTATCAGTTCTAAGAGTTCTTTGGCAGAGTGTTTAGGTTTTTCTATCTGTATGATCATGTTGTCTGCAAAAAGGGACAGTTGGACCTCCTTTTTTCCAATTTGAATGGGCTTTATCCTTTCTCTTGCCTAATGGTTCTGGCTAGGACTTAAAGTACTATGTTGAATAAGAGTGGAGAAAGTGGGCATCCTTGTCTTGTTCCTGTTCTTGGAGGAAAAGCTTTTCCCCATTCAGTATGATGTTAGCTGTGGGTTTGCCATATATGGCTGTTATTGTGTTGAGGTAAGTTCCTTCTATACTTAATTTGCTGAAAGTTTTTAATTGTAAAGTGATGTTGAATTTTATCACATGCTTTTTCTATGTCTATTGAGATGATCATACGGTTTTCTTCATTCTGTTGATGTGATATATCACATTTATTGACTTGCATATGTTGAACCATTCTTGCATCCCTGGTATAAATCTCACTTGATCATGGTGTATTATCTTTTCGATGTGCTGTTAGATTCCATTTGCTAGTATTTTGTTGAAGATTTTTACATCTGTGTTCATCAAGGCCATTGGACTGCAGTTTTCTTTTTTTGTTGTTGTGTCCTTTTCTGGTTTTGGTATCAGGGTAGTAATTTGAGAATAGTTGGTAATAGTTCTGTTTTAAAAGTTTGGTAGAATTCAATAGTATAGCCACCTGGTCCTGGGCTTTTCTTTGTTGGAAGACTTTTTACTGCTGATTTAATCTTACTACTTTTTAATGGTCTGTTTAGGTTTTCTATTTCTTTGTAGTTCAATCTTGGTAGCTTACATGTGTCCAGGAATTTATCCATTTCCTCTAGGTTTTCTAATTTGTTGGCATATACTTGTTCATAATAGTCCCTAATGATCATTTATATTTCTTTGCTATTAGTTGTTCCCATTTTCATTTCTGATTTCACTTATTTGGATCTTCTTTCTCATTTCTTTTTTAGTTAGTCTAGTGAATGGTTTGTCAATGTTGTTTTCCTTGTTAAAAAAACTCCAAATCTTAATGTCATTGATCTTTTGTGTTATTATTGTTTTTTTGCTTTTATACTTTTCTAGTTCCTGAGGTGCACTGTTAGGTTGTTTACTTGAAATCTTACTACTTTTTTTAAATGTAGGTGTTTATTGCTATAAGCTTCCCTCTTGGTACTGCTTTTGTTGTATTTTATAGGTTTTGGTGTGTCATGCTTCCATTTTTATTTGATTCAAGAAATTTTTTATTATCTTCTTAATTTCTTCTTAGACCCATTGGTTGTTTAGGAGCATGCTGTTTAATTTCCATATATTTGTATAGTTTATAGAGTTCCTCTTGTTATTGATTTCTAGTTTTATTCCATTGCAGTTTGAGAAGATACTTGATAGGATTTTGATTTCTCTCACCACACACAAAAAGTAATTCAAAATGGATAAAAGGCTTAAATGTAAGGCATGAAAGCATATGAATTCTGGAAGAAAATGTTGGAAAAACTCTTCTAGATATTGGTCTAGGCAGAGAATTTATGAAGAAGACCTCAAAAACAATCACAGCAACATCAAAAATGAATAAATGGTACTTGATTAAATTAAAAAGCTTCTGCACAGCTAAGGAAATAATCAACAGAGCAAATAGACAACCTACAAAATGGGAGAAAATATTCATAAACTATAAATCTGATAAAGGGCTAACAACCAGAATCTACAAAGAACTCAAGCAAATCAGCAAGAAAAACCAAACAATCCCATTAAAAATGGGCAAAAGACATGAACAGAAGCATTTCAAAAGAAGATAGACAAATGGCCAATAAAGCTTTTCAAAAGAAGATAGATAAATGGCCAATAAACAGATGAAAAAGTGCTCAATGTCACTAATCATCAGGGAAATGCAAATTAAAACCACAATGAGTTATCACCTTAGCCCAGTTAGAATGGCTTTTATTAAAAAGTCCAAAAACAGTAGATGCTGGCATGGATGCAGAGAGAAAGGAAAGCTTATACACTGTTGGTGGGACTGCAAATTACTACAATCTCTGTGGAAAACAATATGGAGATTCTTCAAAGAACTAAAAGTATACCTACCATTTGATCCAGCAATCTCACTACTGGGTATCTACCCATAGGAAAAGAAGTAATTTTATCAAAAAGACACCTGCACTCAAATGTTTATTGCAGCACAATTCACAATTACAAAGATGTGGAATCAACCCAAGTGCCCATCAATTCATGAGTGCATTAACACACACACACACATATATACACAGTGGAATACTACTCAGCCAGGAAGAAGGAATTAATGCCATTTGCAACAATTTGGGTGGAACTGGAGACCATTATCCTAAGTAAAGTATCTAAAGAATGGAAAAACAAATACCACATGTACTCACTATTAAACTGGACCTAACTGATGAGCACACATGTTCACAGAGGGAAGTAAAACTCAATAAAAATCAAGCAGTTGGAAGGGGGAAGAAGGGGATAGGTGAAAACTTACCTAATGGGTACACTGAACACTATCTGTGTGATAGGCACACTTATAACCCTGACTCATGTATAACAAAATTGATGCATGTAATCAAAAACATTTTTACCCCCATAATATTTTGAAATAAAAAAAACATACTTTTTGAGACTTGTTTTTTGGCCTAACATATGGTCTATCCTGGAGAATGTTCCATGTGCTGATGAAAATGTTTGTTCTGCAAGTGTTGGATAAAATGTTCTGTAATGTCTGTTAGGTTCAGGTCTGTCAGGTTAGGTTAGGTCTGTTAGGAATGTGTATATTTATTGTTAAGGGGAAGAAGGTGAAAGTATAACAATGCTTTTCACTGGGTGATGGAATTGTATCAATTTTAGTTTAATATTTTCTTTTTTCTGTTTTTAAGACATAATCATGAATTGCTCAAGTAAATTGTTTTAATTAATGATAAAATTTAATAGTGGAAGCAGCAACTACTTGAAGCTTAATTTCCCATTATTTAGTTAATTCAACAGAATAATTAAGGTGATATTGTTGACTACTTGCCTCATAAAAAATATTCAAAAAAGTTTTTTAATGTTAGGAACTGTATCTAGTTCCATAATGACTTAGGATATTTTGCATTATATTGTATGATTAAACTTTTTATGGAATTAATAAACATTTAAAATGACAAATAAGTTTACAACAATGCAAGACCAACATAACATCACATTTTTCAACTGACTGTTAAATCTCATTTGTCTGAATTAGATAAAATTAAATTACTTTCTAACAAAAAACAGTGGGAAAATCTCAAGCCTTTTTTTTTCATTTAGTTCAAGTGCAGAACTTAGTCTTCTGCAATGGCTTCATCTTGAAAGTGTATAATTTTAAGAGACATTCTCTGATTTTCCTCATGTTAGAAACATCTCTAAGAAACCTTTTCTAATAAGTTTTACAGTACAGCTTTGAGCCTTGGATGAAATATCATTCCCTAAAGGTGGTAAAATTTAGAACACAAAATAGACTGAATTATGTTAGAGCTAAGATGTTTTAATTTCGTTTTATACCTTTTTCCTTCAATGTTTGGGGCATACAACTTCTTTCTCCAGGGATTTATTTTCTGATTTGCTTTCTGGAGTTTATTCTCATGAGAAACAGCCGCAATACTTCATGAAAATCATTGCCTTTATATATTTTCAAAGATTTTTTTCCCCTTTAAATAACTGGATCTGTTTACTAAGTATCAGCTAGAACAACCAACCTGAGACTTTGGTTTACATACCAATAATTTATGGCTTTCCATCAGTGATTTTCCATTATGGATTTGTATTATTTTTGGGAAATCTGACTTTCCTTAGGAAATGGGAATTTTTTTTCTTTTCTTCTTGTTTTTGGTCAAGGAAAGAACTGGTATTTAAGAGAAAATTTCAACCTAAATTGGAAGACATAAACATGTAATTATACCACAATTTGTCAAGTACTTTGGAAAATTATTACATGGAATAAATCATAGGTGGCACAAAGAGAGGGTAAAAAATGTGACTGAAAAAATTACAAGATGGTTTATCTTTAGAGAAATTTGGCTATGAATTGGAATATACAATAAAATTTGAACTATCATTTGCCACTAGTGTCCATCAAAATAGTGTTGTAATAACTTTTTCAGAGTATGCAGTGGCTGTCCTGATGATACTTGTAAAATAGGAATGGATGAAACAAGGAAGCTGGAGCTTGGGTTCTTAGTGGAACAACAGACAATCCCAATTCCAAAATGTATTCATTTGGGAAAATCTCAGGAAGGAAATATACCTAAACAAGTTCATTTTGTCATATCATGAGTATTTATTGCATACTTCCTGCCTGCCAGGCACAGGGAATTCAGTGAACAAGACCGACAGGGCTCCTGTTTTCGGGAAACTTAATTTATTGAACTGTAAATAGGTTCTGTCTCAGAGTATTATGGGTGCTTTTTATTTTTGTGCTCCTCTATATTTTCAAAATTTATTATTCCTGAAAAATAAGATTTTAGAGTAAAAGAATAAATGAGGATTATATTTTAAAAAGTGGCCATAGGATAAATAAAATGTATCTAAAAGTCCCTTTGTTTGCTGAAGTCTGTACTCTTGCTCCTAACTTTCTGTTTTTTTGGCCTTCCATCATGAATTTTTCTTCTCTCATTTATTAATAACTGCTCAGATTTGGTTTCTTTTTATTGCTTCCCCAGCAATTGCTCTGTGGTTATATACTTCCTGCCTCAAGATTTTGTATGGCCTATGTTTTCCCGGCTTTGCAACCCTCTGGTTCAACAACCATTTAAAAAAAAATTCCTTTTCCTTTATCAGTTCAGTCAGTTCATATTGGCCTCCTTCCTTAAAATTGCTAATATAGAACACCAAAAAACTACAACCAACAACATTTAATGTTCTTCTATAATTATATGTTTCATTCTAAATTAGAGAATTCTGATTGCCTTATTCTCTACTTAGTGAAATGTTTGAATAAACAGAAGGACAGTATGGTGGTATATTCTGTATTGACTCTCATTCTCTTAGTAAATAGTTAAGAGCTAACACTTATTGTGTGATTACTGTGTGTTAGGCATCATGGTAAACACTCCACAAGCACTATTTCCATTAAAATTTGTAAGTGTTTTATGAAGTAAGTTGTGTTAGTTTCCTAGGTTTGCCATAATAAATTACCAGAAACTGAGGGGCATAAAACAACAAAAATGTGTGCTGTCACAGCTCAGGCTGCAAGTCCAAAATTGAGGTGTCATGAGGGTTTATTCCTTTTTGGGGACTCAGAGAATTTTTTCCATGCCTCTCTCCTAACTTCTGGTGGTTTCTGATAGTCCTTGGCATTCTTTGGCTTGCAGCTGCATAATTTCATCTTTGTCTCTGTTATCACATGGCTATCGTCCCTCTGTGTTTGTGTGTTCATGTGGTGTTCTCTTATGAGTACCCTAGACAAATTAAATTAAGAGCTCATGCTACTTTAGAGAGTACTAGTAGTATCTGCAACAACCCTATTTCCAAATAAGGTCACATTCTGAGGTCTGGGTGGGACGTGAGTCTTTGGAGGACACAATGAACCCTGTGCATAATATTGTTATTATTCCCCAAAGAGTCAGGGCAGTTAAGTAATTTACCTAAGGTTACATATTTCATGGGGAGTTTGGCCTCAAACCCAAATCTGTCTGTTGACAAAGTCCATTCTCTTAATCACAATCACTATACTGGGAGGTATGAGAAACCTGTTCATCGCTAAGTGAATATATAATCCAATTGGGAAATTAAGACATAAAAATTTAAATAATAGTAGAAGTGAAGGCTGTAAAGAAACTACACAGGATAAGCCACAAGGTATCCATTATCTTTTCAAATAAAATAGTGCACAGGTGTAACTGTGTTCTATTTTTCCTTTCCTTAAAATTATGTAGAAAGAAATACAGACTACAAAAATACAAACGTGACTATTTCGTGTGTAGGTATCATTGCTTTTTGCTTCCTTCCATGAAAGTTAGAATCAAAGTCCTCTGCTAAATTCTCTGCTTCTTTTTTTTTTTAATTTTTATTTCAGGGTATTATGAGGGTACAAACATTTTGGTTACATTTTATGTCTTTGCCTCACCCAGCAAGGGTTAGAGGAATGCCCTTCCCCTTCAGACATTGGCCTAAGCAAATAATTTTTGAACAAGACTCCCAAAGCAATCAATGTAGCAACAAAAATAAATAAATGGGATCTGATCAAATTAAAAAGCTT
>NW_012148319.1:3876999-3931676 GCF_000956105.1 Propithecus coquereli
AAATATTTTCTCCCATTCTGTAGGTTGTCTATTTGCTCTAATAATTGTTTCCTTGGCTGTGTAGAAGCTTTTTAATTTGATCAGGTCCCATTTATTTATTTTTGTTGTTGCTGTGATTGTCATTGGGGTCTTCTTCATAAATTCTTTGCCTAGGCCAATATCCAGAAGAGTTTTTCCAACATTTTCTTCTAGAATTCTTGTGGTTTTATGCCTTAGGTTTAAGTTTATTATCCATCATGCATTGATTTTTTGAGAGGTGACAGGTGCGAATCCTGTTTCTGTTTTCTACATGTGGCTGTCCAATTTTCTCAGCACAATTTTTTGAATAGGGATTCTTTTCCCTAGTGTATGTTGTTGTCTGCTTTGTCAAAGATCAGATGGAAATATGAGGATGGTTTTATATCTGGGTTCTCTGTTCTGATCCATTGGTTTATGTCTCTATTCTTGTGCCAGTACCTTGCTGTTTTGGTTACTATAGCCCTGTAGTATAGCTTGAAGTCTGGTAAATTGAGGCCTACCAATTTGTCCTTTTTGCTTGCATCTGCTTTGGCTATACAGGGTCTTCTCTGGTTCCATATGAAGTGTAGAATTACTTTTTCTAGATCTGTGAAAAATGATGTTGGTATTTTAATAGGGATTGTATTGAATCTATAGATCCCTTTGGGTAGTATAGACATTTTAACAATGTTGATTCTGCTGACCCAGGAGCATGGTATGTTTTTCCATCTATTTATGTCCTCTGCTGTTTCCTTCCTCAGTGTTTCATAGTTCTCCCTGCAGAAGTCTTTCCCCTACTTAGTTAGGATATAGGAACACTCATGCACTCCTGGTAGGACTGCACAGTAGTACAATCTCTGTGGAAAATAGTATGGAGATACTGCAAAGAACTGAAAGAAGAACTACCGTTTGATCCAGCAATCCCACTACTGGGTATTTACCCAAAGGAAAAAAAAGACATTCTGTAAAAAAGACACCTGCACTCCAGTGTTTATAGCAGCACGATTCATAATTGCAAAGATGTGGAAACAGCCCAAGTGCCCATCAATACATGAGTGGATTAATAAATTATGGTATATGTATAACATGGAGTACTACTCAGCCATAAAAAATGATGAACTAATAACTCTTGTATTAATTTGGATGGAACTGGAGACTATTCTTCTAAGTGAAATATCCTAAGAATAGAAAAACAAATACCACGTGTACTCACCATTAAATTGGAACTAATTGATCAACACTTACATGTGCATATGGAAATAACATTCATCGGAAGTCAAGCAGGTGGGAGTGGGGAGGAGGGGTTGGGTAAATTCACACCTAATGGGTACAATGCACACTCTCTGGGGATGGGCACACTTATAACTTTGACTTTAATGGTACAGAAGCAATTTATGTAACCAAAACGTTTGTACCCCCATAATATTCTAGGGGAAAAAAGGGATATCTTTCAGTTAAATCATATTTAGGACACAATGAGAACTTCATTAGGGTTAGGTTTAATGACATTGTCAGAAGTTCAGAATTCTATTAGTTAGTACATTTTACAGATTATTTGAGCATTGTGCTGCTATTTGGGTATGTTTGATGACAGTTGATAAGAAGCATGCTATTTGGGATGAAAGCCTCTTTTCTACTTTGCAATAACTGCAATTCTGTCCAGGCTACAGCAAACAGTTCTAAGTATGCATAATCTTGTATTTTCAAAAATTTAAAAAAATGTTAATTTGAACCTAATTATTGTACAGACAACCTAAAAGGTACCACTTTTGTTTTTGTTGACCCATAGTTTATAGAAAAAATTAAATAATGCAGTGCAAACCTACAAGGAGGATTTTCTTTCACATTTTGCCAGCAGAGAAGTAATAGAGCCAGCACTTCTGAGAAAAAAAAGTAAGATATTCATTGAGGCTGCCTTCAGTTGCTTGGGCATACAGACCATCTGGCAATGAGAGGAGTTGGGGGCTCAACATGCCCTTTGTTAATAAAGTGACTGCCACTGGGAGGAATAATTCCTCCTTTAATTGTGTACCTATTTGAGAAGAGAGAGCAAATAAAGGGTCTCCCTTCTCAGATTAAAATGATGAATGACCTTGAAGACTCAGCACTAGTCATCCTTGGAAAGCTGGATTCTCATCAACTCTGCTCATTATGAGTCCAGTCCGAGTGTACACAAAGCACCTATTCACTTCAGTGGGAGTTCTAAGGCACAATCAGTCCTGAGGGAGGTGATGTTTTTAAATCATGCTTCCTATCTCACTGAAAGGCTAAAATTGAAGGCAGAAAACATAGACACCTCAGTTATGAGCCTTAAACTTAGAGAAAGCATGCAACGTGGGTTTCACATTAGTATCAGTAATTAACTACAACCACTACTTTCAACTGGGAGCTTGTGGTGCTCGATGTCACTCAGTCACTGATACTGTGAAGGGGAGAGAGAAATGTAAAAAGATCTTCTTAGAAACAAATAATTAGTTTACAATTGATCTGAGAATAGTGTAAGTAAAAGAGAGATGCTAGAGTTCACGAAGCCTAGATTTTATCAATTGGTGTTAATAGACATGATTTGATGATTTTATTTTTTAAACAAATATTAAATCAAACTTTGTGCTCAGTTCAATTTCTGTTACAGCAGTTATCAAACAGTTGTTTGATAAATCTATTTTATTATTATTGAGGACAATGATTACAATGATGATGATAGAAATACAGATAATGCTAGAAATATAGAAGGGAATAAGACAAAAGGAAACACCCTAGAATGGGGTCCTCTCTCACAGATTTCATGGAATATGGATATTGTAACCTAATGATCTTAATCATATTTATTTCCTTTTGTTTCATTTTAGTCATGATTTCTTTTTCAATGCCATCTATACTGTCAAGGAGAGTTGCTATATCTGCCAAAAACTAAATGTTTCAAAACTATGTGGATTCATGTGGAGGCATTTGAGCAACAACTGGAATGGAATGAAAGTTATGCGTGAGTTTTTGTTATTCATTGTCAATCATGTCATTTGAAACCTTGAGCCTTAGGAATAAAGAGTTTGCCACTAAAAATTACTAGGTTAATATTCACTGTACCTATTTTATGACCAGAACATGCCTTAAGTCTTTACTTTTGTCTCATAAAAATGAATTTTAAAATCAGCCTAGGCAGAGTCCAGAAACTCAAATTTAAAGTAATACATAGACCATTAGTAACTATATATTACCACTTTGAACCATGTATTAGTGATTTTTAATGCTATGCCAGGTACATCGTAAGTACATTGTTTTAAATATTTTCTCACTTTGTGTGGGTTAAGTACTATACAAAGACCTCTTCTCCAGCAGGTTTCTCATTTCTTCTACTTTCTATCTCGAATCATCTTCCCTTACCTACCCCCAATGATAAAGTCTTTATGCAAGTTGCGTATACCTTCTAGCACACTGCAGGTTTTTCATAACAGTTAAACAACAACTTTAATTACTATGCATAATTGAAGAGTAATTTTCCACAGTACAGGTGCAGTTACCTGAAATCTATTCTACAAAGTACTTAAACAACTCTTTTTCCCATGTTAATTTTGCAAGGAAACCAGGTATCTTTTAATAACTTCTTTTTTTCCCCCCGTATTTAGAAGTAAAATTGGGCTTTACTTTCTTTGGAATAAGAAATGTTCTCATATCAGTTTAATCATTTCAGGATAGTTTGCTCAGAAAAAGTTGATTCCATTGAGAAGGGAATGGGCTTTGTCCATTGCTAGAACTGACTAATGTTTACTTCAACAGTAATTATTTACTTTTTTTCTTCTAAACAGCAACCATTAATGCTCTTTACTAAGGATCTAAATACTTCAGTTTAATATCATGAAAAAATTCGCTCTTTAAAAGCAAAGCTCCATCATTTTTTGTACTCTTAGCAGAGTGAAGTCAGATGGGGACAAAAGGACCTTGAAAGATGTCCTCCACAAAGAAAAGTTCTCTTGACTCTTTTGAAGTATGATGTAGACAAAATGGTATTTTCTTTGGCGTAATAAATACATAAACAAACATCAATTTTCCCAAGCTTTAGAAAGTATAAATGTGTAGCTCTATGTACACATTTAAAAACATTCTTTATTAGTAAATTTGTTCTATTTTCAGTTTTACATTTACTAGTGTAGCCTTTAGTTTCAGGTAATATTTAATCTGTTAATGGAACATTAATGAACAGAAGGAAGAATAAAATAGAAGTGTTGCCTTAGAAGCTTATAAATGGCCAGATATGGCTGCCTTGTGGTCTGATGACTCCCCAGCCTCTAAGCAAGTGATATCTTCATCCTAAGGTACCTCTTATCTTTATGGCTAGGACTGAGAAAATTAAATCTTATTATGGAATCACTTGACATTCCGGCTTTATTACCTCATGTTAACTTCAACTTAGTAATTATACTAAAATTGTTTTTGTTGTTCTTTAAAGAGGTTTAATCCATTTTCTAGAACAGTCTGAAAGCCTTGTTATTCTTGTAAACAAAATGACAGTGGCCAGAGAAAGTTTGACATTTTATGCTTCGACATGCTACATAGCACTTCCTCAAAAGCAAAAAGCTCAACACATTAAGTGAGGGTTCTTGAATTTACATACAACACCCTCTCTCTCACGCTCTCACACACACACACACACACACACACACACACACACTCACACAATAATAAGAGTCTTGCAGGACTTTGCAGGGCAGTCTATGCCTGGGTTTGCTGATTAATTTGTGTAATTCTTTTGCAAGTGTTACACAGTAGGTTTCTTGGGTATACATTAATACAGTAGACTTAAAGTCACATATGCACAACAAAACAAATCATAAATAATGAGATACTAAAAACCAACTGTCACTGAGGTAGCAATTATTGGTGTCTCTTTTTCGCTTCAGTGACTTTTTCCTTTTACCCTGAGACATGCAAACAGAACAAACAATTAGCGAAATAATTGATGATCAGTACCTTCAAAGCTTGTGGTGACCTGGTTTATGCTTTATAAGCTTAATAATGAGAACACCTCTTATTACTGATTAGTGTGCTGCCTGGTGCTCTCTGATGGTGCTTGGGAGGCACATCTGTATCAGACAAAAGGTTTTTATCTGCCCTTTACAGTTAGTTGGTCCCTAATGAACTGAGCTTTTGTCCCTTGCTGTTTTTAGATTCCAATTAAACTTGTTTATAGAATAGACAAATAATTAAAGATGTACTGTTTTCCATGACTTAATATTGTCTTCCAATAGGCTTGTATTGCAGTTGGTGGCAATTAACATATATAGTTATGTTTTTAATCATTTATGTATTAAAACACATGCAAAATGTGCCCATGTTTTCTTAGTCTTCTTTGTGCTTGTCAACCCATTCTCTTAAGTTGCATTGAGTATGCTAATTACCCTCTGTCAAGCTAGGGTAATTCATCTTTTCCAAGAAAAAATTCAGTTTTTATTTTATGCTTGAGAAAGTAAAAGAATGGCAGTTTATTTTGGAGCTTTCAGAACCA
Source organism: Propithecus coquereli (assembly GCF_000956105.1). Lineage (NCBI taxonomy): Eukaryota > Metazoa > Chordata > Mammalia > Primates > Indriidae > Propithecus > Propithecus coquereli. The sequence goes on from NW_012148319.1 coordinate 3,882,497, forward strand.
GAAAAAAATGCTTTAAGGTTATGACAAACTGATTTTGTGTTGTGCACAGCAAGAAGTATTAAACAGATAAATAGCATGTCATGTTAGAAATTTTATGTTAAAGTATAATTTCTTATCTCTTTTGTTGAATTTTCTATCAACTTGCATTCTGAGTTAGGCTCTTAAGCAAAATATCTGAATAAAATATTTCTTGATCACAAAAATATGGAGAATGAAATAGGGGAACTTTTGGCAGCCAAGTCATCCTCTAACAAATTAAAAATTCCCATAATCCCTGGAGACTGTGGAACTGTTAGTTCTTTTGTCATCTGTAGGTAAATATTCAAAATGGTAGCTCCAGGGTACCATTTTCACAATTTTTAAACAAAGGTTTTAAATGTATGTGGTCACCTTTTATCAATGAGATGGGCAACTCTTTAACTAAAGTGACTGCCTCTAGGATTTTCAGGAAATGTGTGACATTAGCTGGTACTCCCACATCCCAAACACTATTCCTTCCACATGGCAGGCCCTCAGTAAATATCTATTAATGGATTAATTTCTCCATCTCTATCCATGGGGTTTATCTGATTTTGAGTTAAGTATTAGTGAAAAGGCTATGCCCTGGAATTCTAATGGGCTTATATGAATATTTACCTACCTGAGAGGTATTATTTGGGTAGGTGAGCATTTTCCCTTCCTGAAACATGTAGGGTATGTCTTGCATAAATGCTACAATGGAAAGGAAAACCAGTACAGTTAGACGTCTTTTGAAAGTTATGATGTATTCATTGTCTTCAACCTATTGGGATAACTAGTAAATATAGAAAATGTTCTTTATTCTCTAGGCCTGAGGGAAGGATGAAAATATAATTCTAGTTGTGTTGCAATTGGAATGCATATAACAATCTTGGACATTTTATATAAGATATATTTTGGATGGCTAATAATTCTTCAGATGCTGAAACCTGCTATCCTACTGTGTAATATAAATAACATGGATGATCCATAATTTTTCTAAGTGCGTATTTACAGCCATGTTTTGAATCTTTGAGGTTAATGCCACGTGGACATTTTTTTTCTTTTGCAGTTTTGGTCAGACAAAGAGCCAGATAATCAAATCCTACATAATTAGGACTTTATAGGAGGTCATATGTACATATAGTCAGGGCAAGTATGTAGGAATACACAATCAAGTCGTTGGATTCTCTTTCTGTTGCTTTTGTAAAACATGCTGACAAATGACCATAGCACACGGAGTGCCGATGGCCAGTACGCTACTTGCTAGGGATTCCACACACTTCTGTTTCTACATGATGAGTTGCATGCTTGTTAAGAGTTAGTTGTATTGGTTCCCAAGTCTGTATGCCATTTTTACTTGTTGTTTTAACCACATAAAATTACTTATAATTTTAATTACTTTGACATCCATGAAATATGAGTGCAGAAAAGATTATGTTTCTGTGACAACCAAATTGAATGCTTTGGAAAAACATGTTTTCCAAAAACATGTATGGATACCTCACTCAGATTGCTGTATGTCTCTATAAGTTGAAGAAACCTAAACTAGAATTCATACAAAATGCCTTGTGGGTGTGGTTTATGCAAGAAAGATGAAGGGACATGCCAATCAGCAGATAGATATACATTCAATGAAAAGGCACATACAGAAATGAAAACTATTTGATTCTTTTTCAATATATTGGTGAAATAATTCATAGTAATACATTTTAAGTTTAAATGAAATGTTTAGGATGTACGTTCTTTTTAACTATATCTCACTTTAGTTGCTTTTTTGGGTTAATTGGACAACTGTTACTCCCATTTGCCGCTTATCAGAGAGCATCTACTGCAGCAGATGAGTGGAATTTCCTTACAACCAAGTACCTTGGGTAATTCATTAACTAAACGTTTTTGAATGGGAGCCCAGATTCACGCTAATTTTCTGGCATTTTGCTCCATGGTAATGTTAGAGTGAAATAACTTGTGAGCATGGAAAAATATTATTGTCTCAATGCATACCACACTAAAAACTAAATTATGAGTAAATCAAATGACTTACTTAGGATGAGATTCTTTATATAGTGGATATCTACATGATCTCACACTAGATTACTCCTCAAAGTATGAATCCTGCACATTTATTTATGGAAACATAATTTCTTCAAACACTAGCTGTTCTTATTTCCTGAATAGTAGGCTATCTGGATTTTGGCAGCAAGTTCCAGGATTTCTCCCATTTATATGCATATCTAGCACAGAGTGTGTAAGTGAGAACTAGGCCCTGGGTAACCAACACATTAGCATGTGTGAAAATAACTCAATTAACACAGGTAGAATGTGAGAATGTCCATTAATTCCTCAGGAAACAATGGCTCCTAGTGCTAGGACCAATGCAGGGTCTTGCAGATGGTGTCAAACCAACTGTGTTTGCAAAAACACAATGCAGCATCTGGAGGGCTGGCAAAATCCAACAACTTCAGAGACAGCAAGTCAAATTTGATCAGAGAGACCAACACTTGACCACATGAGTGTCTCAGCTTCCTGGGATGTGTTCCAAAATCCATCCATCTCATCCAGTGTGACAGTCAAAAAAGTCACACTTCACATCTCTGCATCAAATCGTGTCTCTGACTGTCACACAATTCGGCCTGCCTGACAGAATAAATTTATAGCATCCTCCAATGGCTTCCTCACCTTTTTTTAAGTACATAACCTTTTCTTCCCCTTAAGTAAAAGAACATGCATAATAGACAAACTGAGTTACAAATGCAGTTTTCTGTGGACAAAGGGAACGTTCCGGGGTTTTAATAATTTCATTGATTTTAGAAAATGCGTTTCCCTCCACTGATCATGGGATCAACCATGTAACCACCTGAACATGTGTGTGGCAGTTAAGAGCAAGGGTTCTTGAATCTGACTTTATGAATATAAACAGCATTATCTATTACTAGCCATGTTCCCTTGGGCAAGATGATCATCTTTTCTGGGCTTAGTTTTATATCTTTTTTAAAAATTGGAGGGGTGGTGTTGATAATAATATCTATCTCATCAGGGTGTCATGAGGCTTTGATGTATATAGAATATTTAGCATATTATCTGGCGTATAATACAAGGTAAAAAAATGTTAAGCATATATTATTTCTAAGCCTTAGCTATGAGTTAAGGCCATGTCAAACTGAGAGAGAGAGAGAGAGAGAGATCAGAATTTGGGGGGAGGTCTATGGAAAAGGGAATGAGAGGTAACATTCCTGCTCTAGTCTAAGCCCATGGCAGAGGATAAAAAAGACACCTTTGATGGGTACTGCCAAGTTTGCCGGGGGAGGAAACTATTATAAAGTGTGCACTTGCTTGGAGTTCCTCCTGTTCCATGTATACCTACCATCAGGAATTGATGGCGGCAAATGGCAGTTAGCTGAGAATTTGGGGATTTAAGATCCTGACCATCTTCTCTTCTGTTGTAACTAATAATAATAAAAATAACAATACAGGCACAGTAACCATGTATCTAATGTTTATTATAGTGCCAGTCACTATTTTAAGCATTTTTCACATATGAACTCATTTATTCCATTCAGCTACCCTATGAGGTCTTTTTTAAAATTTTTATTACTTATTTATTTTTTTTATTTCAGCATGTTATAGGGGTATAAATGTTTAGGTTACACATATTGCCTTTGCCTCGCCCAAGTCAGAGCTTCAAGGGTGTCTATCCCCTAGATGGTCTTATTCCCATTTTACAGAGGAAGGAACTGAAGCACAGTGGTCCAATAAGTGGAGAAGCTGGAATTTGAACTCAGGCAGTCTAGCTGTGCAGTCTGAGCCATAAGCTCTGATGTTAGGGATAGATATGTATTTTTCATTGTAATTTGTATCATATTGTGCTATGACTTTCAATTCTTCCATAGCTTTTATTCATCAAATAACTAAGAATTGTAAGGACTATTGGAAATCATAAATAATAAATTCATTAGGAGTAGGTATAGTAACATAATTCACTGATACTAGAAGGGTACTTAATAGCTTTCATAATTGCTTTAAGTGCCCTTTCTCCTAGGGAAAAATAATTGAGAGGAATTCTCTATTGGGGGATGATTTTTTGTTTAATGAATTATACTATTGTTACTACTAAGTCACCAAATCATAGCCTGGTATATCAGTCTGAGTTCAATCAGGAAAACAGAAGCCATCAAAGTATTTTGGGTTAGAAATTAGAAATTACCATATACGGAATTAAAGGATCATATAACTTTTGGAAATTCTGAATAGATGAAGTCAGGAGGCCTTTCAGGAAATATTGCAGGAAATCCAATAATACAGAGTTTGCAGGGAAGTTGCAGCCAATGACCTAAGCTGTGTGTAGCACATAGTGGGTGTTTCTTAGTAGAAGTCCGCAGAAATCAAAGGCAGGCCACACCTCAGATAATCTAAGCTTTCTGCCTGCAGTTGCCTCTGGGAAGTGAGCTTCAGTCTGTGGGAGTGCTTGTCATAGGCCAAATGTAAAGGCCAAAGGCGTATGAAAAATGTAGTTGCAAACTTTCCTCCTACATTGCAGAGATGAAGATAGATGAGGATGACACCACTGCTGCATTCAATATAGACTCTGACCTGAGACGTGGACTCAGGGAGTCAGCTGGGTCATTCCTCTACTTCTCAAGATGTTGTCAAGCATACCAGGACAGTTATTTTCAAAATGCATCAGAAAGGAGTCAGGTTCTTTCCTTGATGGTAAAATGGTCTAATAGTGAATGTTTATTAATCCAACAGATATGTACTGACCACTTTCTTTATTCAGAACACTGTGTTAGGGACTGCCTTAGAACTAAGGCACAGGGTACAGGTATTCAGTTAAGATTTTTTGAATGAATGACTAATTGACTATCATGAAGATATTAAGATATTTTCTTGCTTTATAACAGATATTGTGATCATTATGTATCACAAGACTAGGACAGATAAATGCCAGAGCAATTCAAAAGAGGAATTGGCCATTTTTAACTTTTGTGAGCAAGGAAGAGCTTGTTAAAGACATAGGATTTGAGCGATGCCTTACAAAGAAAAAGGCCTTAAATTGTACTGCCATGTGCAATTTAATTACATCGGAAACTAAACCTAGATCTCTTTAAGGTAGATACTATTGTTATTCCCACTGTACATTGGTAGCCATGGCTCAGAGAGGTTATGTACCTTGCCTAATATTACACAGCATAAATTGTCAGAAGTGGGCTTCATGTCCAGACTAATAAGATTCCAAAGCCTCCTTTAACCTCACCATATCTAATGCCAACTATGTTTTAAGCTCCACATTTAAACTGAGGTAAACAGAGCTCCCAAATATAAGTTTACATACATCTCAGTAAAGCTACACAGGTGACCCAAGTTTTACACAGAAAGTTAGAGATAAATGCATATTGAAATGTGTGTATTTAATACAAGCCTGTCTGATATAAACAGAGACCCTCCCATCAGTACACTTGTGAGTTAGGGTACTACAAACCCTTTTGCGGTCAACTCTTAATTATTTGGTGATATAGTCAGCTGTCCAATTTAGGGAAAGAACTTTAATTCATTCATTTATGAGATAATCTAGCTTTGTGATTAAGACTCTGGAACTATACTGACCTGGTTTGAATCTTCCTGTCACTAGGTTCATAAGCCTCAGTATTCTCATCTGAAAAGTAGGAATAATAATAATACTGTATTATATATTGTAGCATAAGAAATTACCACAAAACTTTGAATCAGGAATCCAAATGTGGCTTAGGTGGGTGCCTCTGTTTCCAGGTCTCTCATAAGGCTGCATGCAGGATGTCAGCTAGGGCCGTGGTTTCACCTGAAGGCTTGACTGGGTGAGAATCTGCTTCCTAGCTCACATGGTTCTTAGCAGGATTCAGTTCTTCATGGACTATTACACTGAGGACCTCAGTTCCTCTCTGGTAGTTGGCCAGAATCCTCTCTCAGTTCTTTGCCGTGTGAGCCTCTCTATAACACAATTCATGACATGGTAGCTGGCTTCTCTCAAGCAAATAAAGGGGAAGCACAAGATGAAAGCCACAGTCTCTTTATAACCAGACCGCAAATGTGACATCCTTTTACTTTTGGCATATTGTATTCACTAGAAGCAAGTTCCTGTGTTCAGCCCATACTCAAGAAGAGGTAATTATAGATAGATGTGAACCAAGAGGCAGGAATCATTGCAAACTATCTTAGACACTGCCTATCACACCTACCTCATAGGTTTGTTGTTTGGGTTGAATTAATAAATGTAAGAGATCTTAGAACAATGCCTGGGAGATATTAATAATTAGTCCTATGTAAGTGTTAGCTGTACCTAGTACTATATTCAGTTCATTGGAATGCTTAGTACATAAAACTAAATATTTACTTTCAAGAAAATGGAAGTCTAAGATAGTATATGTCAGGAAGTGAAATGTATCATAATGAAGGCAAAAATAAACAGCTATGGATATCACCAGGAAAGAATGATCACAAAGATCATTGATCAGAAATGATCAGTGATTATTGAAAGATCAGAAAAGGTTCGATTAATGAAGTGATATTTGAGTTGAGGCCCCAGAATATGGGTAAAGTTTTGACGAGGCTGAGTGAGGGTGGAAGGTTGGGGGGAGAGTGTACAGGGCACTGTTGTTGAAGGCAGCAAAGCAGGGCACTGCCCAGCTTGTCTAAGGTAGCTGGTATTATCCAGGAGATCTTGGGTAATCCAGGTTAACTGAAGTATGAAAAATGCAGGACTAAACTGGAAAATAAGAATGAAAGGGAGGATTGACACCTAGTTATTGAGAATATTGAAGAAAAGTCTGACGTATTTGGACTTGATTCAGTCAGGACTGGGAATCATTGACGACTAGGAGCACATGTGAAGCTGAACTGCAGGAAGTTTGGCAGGTAAAAGTAAGAATGGATTGGAGCAAGGAAATCCTGGAGAAGAGCCCAGTTAGGTCATCATTGTAACAGTTAAGGTGATGAGACCTGAAGGTCTCTCTGAAGTAGAGCAGTGTCAATGGGATGGATGAAGAGGGGAATGAATTTGAGGGAGGACAACCTCAGTAAAAGTTTTGATATCTCTAATTAAAATTTAGTATTAGGCTTACTGGCTTTGAGGACAGACATAGGGACAAATTCTGGCTCTAACAACTGTTAGCTGCATCACCTCAGGCAAATCGTTATTATACAAACTCTCTGAACCTTAGTTTCTTTGTGCCAAGAGAATTAAATGAGCTTATGTATATAAATATATGTAAAGGGTCCAGCATAGTGACTAGCAGAGTAATGCTATAAAATAAATTATTAAAATAAATACTTGTTTCCTTACTCCGAAATGATTATTATTCATAAATAGAATTGTGAGAGGAATTATAGGTCATTATTTTATAATTAGTTGTATTTTTAATGGGTTTGACTTTATACAATATAATAGAAACAACAGCTAACTTTTATTTATTAATTTATGCCAAGCACTGCACTGAGTACTATGCATGCATCATCTCATTTAGTCCCATCATCAACCATATGAAATATGTATTTTTATCATCTGCATTTTATAGTTCAGAAAACTGAAGCTTAGAGAAATTAACTTTCCTAAAGCCCAATAGCCGATTAAGTGGCAGAGCCCATGTTTGCGCAGGTTCTTGCTAATCCCAAAGCCTTGCTCTTAATTGTTGAACTTCCTTTTTAAAATATAAATGAGTACACATAAATATTTCTCTTTCCATATATATCTCACCTGTTATGCCATTTGTATAGCAGGAGTTGCTAAATCAATACATGCTTGTTGATGAAGACTCATCACTCATGTTCCAATTGAGATGATGTGGCTGCCATTTTTCTGGCTTCAGACTCGCCTGGCACTTCACCTCTTGAGTGATGAATGTGGTTTTACTCCTTACTATTTTGGCACTGCTCAAGTGTTTTAAAAATGTTCCCTTCCTGACTTCGAGAGGTGATTTACCAAAATGTCAGTCAGAATTAATTTGAATGATATTCATTGCAGTTCCCCAAGGCCTACAGTTACTGGCATGTTGTTTTTGGATGTCATATTTTGATGGGAGATAACATTTTAACTGGAGTGGGAAGGGCATGATTTTGGATGAGTCAAGCAGTAAGTCACTAGGGACTATATTCATAACTGTAATACTGTTCTGCTTTTACAGGAGTTGTCTAATCACAATGATTCCAAGGCATTTAAAAGTTCCAGAATCCTATCTTTTATTTCATCTTGCAAAAATCCTTAAATTACTATATGCCATGATTTTCGTAAAGAGATTTAAAATTTAGTTTACTTTGATAACTTTTGCAAAATTATGCTAAAACCAATGAGATAATTAGAGTCATTCCAGGAAACTGTTATACTAGGATTTGGAATTGTTGATACCATAATCCCAAATCTCAGCTCTTTTTATTTAGATAAACTTGGAGAATCTGAAGTTCCTTCTTCCTTTTTTTGTTGGTATTGCAGGGAGGGGGGAGATTATTTCTAGGTTCAAAAGCAGGATAACAGTGTTTGCTTTCTTCTGGGCTCATTGAAAGCAGGATCTCAGACTCATTTAATGTGACAGTTGCAAAAGATTCTAGAAATCATCCAACATGCCTTGTCTTTTAGGAACAAGAAAATTAAGATTCAGCATGGAGAGGTAAATCATCTGAGGTCACACAACTGCTTAGTGATGGAAATAGAAGTGGAATTCAGGACACTTGGCACCCAACCCAAAATCAAATTAAATGACTCTAGCAGGTGCTTTGCTCTTCAGAGTTGCCTTGTCTAGGTTTTAAATAAAAAGATGAAGTAGTTTAGCCATAATCTTTGAGAATCTATTACTGTTTATTACATATTACATATTATCTTATGAATTATTGCTAATTGACTAGCAACTTTATTTTGACTTTTGCACAGAGTGTTGTCCATATTTGTTTCCTTAGTGCTTTTTAGAAATACATTGATTAAAAGAGATGATTCCATCAAACCAAATGATTTTCCTAAAGTATTTTTGAAATAGAAACAAGATCTTCTAGCACCAGCATTGGACAGTATTTATTAGACATCTGTCTCTACTTGATAAAGTTTAGGCATTGCATATACTAAGACAAACAGATGCATTCTGATTTTTGTGCTTGTATAGTATGTCTTTTGAAGGAAATGGAGTTGATAGAATAACATCCTGTAAGTTTAATTAAATAAATAACATGAAGACACATGTACAAAGGGGTTATGTTGCAAAGACAAAAAAGAAGGGTCAGATCAGTTGTTTAGATCAGTGCTGTCCAGACTTTGGAATTTCAAAGACTAGGGAAGTTTCTCCTCAGAATTTTGAAAATGAAATAAGATGAAGCCCTGCTTGTAAACAAATTTTGAGGGTAGCCAAATTTTATTTTGGCAGATAATGAAAAATTTTAAAGAGAAATTTTTATCTACCATTGCCATTATTATCTAAGAAACAGAATACTTCAATGTTTTAAAAGTATGAGAACATAATTTCTAAATAAAGGCTAAGCTTTCCCAAGAAAAGCTGGTTGTAGCTGGTACCTTTATACCAGTAGAGGGGGTTGTGTTGTGTAGGTGCACATCTTATCTTTCCCACTTTGTTACAAATGGTACAAACTCTGTAACAGCTTTGGTCTAAGGACCATGTTTAGGAATGATTAGTTTTGTTCTGTGGAACCAGTAGATATTTACTTTCTGTCCCAAAGCTATGGAAAGATTAAAGGAAAAGGTGAAAATGCAAGGTTGTTTAAAAAATAAGATACCAGAAATGAGACACAAGTACATTTTAAGGTATAGATATATCTTAGAAAAAGTCTTAGACAGAAATGTAATTCAATGAAGAATGCATTTGGCAACTACAGCTGAGAAAAAAATAAAACCTGCATAGAGAATGAGATAGAAAAGAAGAGGTTGAGGAAAACCTTTGGGGAATCTAATTAATTTAAATTTATGGGATTTATTACTTTTCTTCTAAGTTTTACTCATAGAGTAATAATGAACATTGATTCAAGAAAAGAAGAGAAAAATATCGATAGAACAGCTATTCTGAATAGGTAACTAGAAATTTTTCTCTTTGAAAATGCTCTCCTTGAAATAAATACATACCTGTCAAGCTTCGATGTAAATGCAGTAACTTTTTTATAGAAATTTGTCCTTTAAAGACATGTCTTTCTTGCTAAGGAAATGTTATTTAAAAATCCATAATACAGAAAACAGCAAACAGTCATTACAGACTGTTCCTGGAACACCTTGCCTGGGAATAGCAAGGCCATGCTATGCCAGGAACGGAGAGTCTCCTTTAAAGATAGCAAAGAACTATTTCCAGATAACCTTTCTTCCAAAGTATGGCTGTTAGGGTCTTGGGAAGGTTTTTCTTCTTTTCACGTGGCTGATAGCTGCTGTGATTTGGAGGATGGGGCTTTGGAAAACTGCGATTGGAGATTGAGTTCCTTCTTGCTGAGCAGCCATCACTTTCTTCAGTGATATCGTGAAACAATTGTGTTACCTGTGATTGGAATACAAATTAGAATTTGGGAATCAAGTTTGCATCAAAAAACCATGTTATTAATGATAGTTATATCCTAGGACAGAGTATAAGCTTCATCTAACTACTTATATAACCTCAGTGCTGGCTCTAATTATTTATTGAGCACCAACCAGGTGCCAATCACAATCTTAATCAATGATGGATCTTCCCTAACTGTATTTTCACTGTGTCAGTGTGACTTGTGATTATTTGTTCTAATTGGCTATGACCTGTTTTATATATTCTCCATTACGATACCCGTAAAGTAGCCTCATTTGTATTCATTTTAAATGAGTGTGACCAGTTAGTCATATTTCTGTTTATAAAATAATAATTACTAATAACAACAAATATTGCATAGAGCATTGTCAGATTATAGGAGACTCCATATTCAACAGAATTTTACTTTTTTCTTTAGTTATGTCTTATAATGTTACCTATAAACAATTAAAGGACCTCTTTTTTCTTTATATCATGTAATGAAACTAGGGATTTACACTAGACCTCAAAACACAGTTCAAAGAAAGTAATTACAAATAATTACTGTTCTGATAATGCAGATGCTCTAATTAATGAATACAGATAAAGTTTCCCTGGCCAAATATTCCCTCCTTCTCAGTAGAAGGTCTTTTGTAGCATGATTGACTCCTGTTCTAAAGAGATCATTGAGAGGGCAATTGGGGAACATTTGGGGAGACGTAAGGCAGATGAGAGGATATACTCTTCTGTTATAGAAGGCACCTTTAATCTCCTCTCTTTTGATAACTTCTTTTCAATTTTAAAGAGATATTGTAATTTAGTGTAAAGTAACAAGTAAAGGAGGCAGTGAAGTGAAATGGGCAAAGCAAGGGTTGAGAGGTTACAGTGAGATGTGGAGTGCGGCCAATAAAATTGCATCTCTCCTTACAGCATGGAAGTTGAGTCCCTAGACTCTGGGCCATACTTTCTGGCTTTGTATCCCAGATCTACCACTTCCTAGTTGTGTGACCTTTGCAAATCGTTTAACTCCTTTGAGCTTCAGATCCTTTCTTTATAAACTGGAGGTGATAATAGTACCCCCTTTAGGGTTGTTATGAGTATTAAATTAATTAATATATCTAGAACTCTTAGAATGGGACCTGGCACAATAAGTGTTTGCTATTAATATTATTATGGAGCAGTGTTCTCCAAAGTAGAGTATACTTCTCAGAGACTGAAAAGCCAAACATGGATATTTATTTTTTATCTTAACCTTTTAAGTTTCCTATTTTGTTTACATGCTCTAACGTATATAATATTTATGAGTATATATATGTATTTCATAAATATTGCATATACATATATTGGAGGTGTACAAATTTTTTTTCCGCTGATATGGTGGTCTCGTAATTTTGCTTTAAAATCTAGTTTTAATTGGCTTTTCTTAGGAGGAATCTTTATGACAAATTATATTTTGTTATGAGGCAAACTCATCAGAATAGGATGTATATTGTTTTTAAGACTAAACTAATTAATAACACAGCTAGATTTACTCAGTGTTTCCTTGTTCTTTTAAATAATTTCATCGGAATATTCCCCACTGGGGCATAATTATTAAATTTTTGTGAAAGTTCAAATATATTGATGCATTTCTTGAAGACAAGGACCCATTCTAGATTTCATGTGTAGGTGTAGAAAGACTTCATTTGGGGATTTGTAAACTACTCTTAACTCCTTTCTACCTCCCTTTTATTTACATTTTCTTCTATGCATTGATATACTAATTTCCTAAATTATCTTCTGAAAATCTAAGAATAGGAATATAAAAGAATCATTAGCTAGGTGAATATTTTCCATTGAAAGTTGGATATCTTAAAAATCTAATTCAAAATGGATGTCTCCTTATGGCCCAAACTATTTTATTGCAACTGAAGAACTAACCTATAGCATCAAATTTAGACCCCAAATTAGTAGGAGGCTTTTTGAAAATACTAGTATAGCTACAGAACAAATATATGAAATAATCATCATCTTCAAAAAGTTCTAGAGAGGCTTGCTTCCACAAGATGTCATTATAAAAACGATCTTTGGAGGGCCTCAGAGCTCATGATAAAATTACCAAATTGCTTATTAGGAGGCAAGCAACAGCTCTGCTGAGATAAGTGTAATAGGCTTAGAAAAGCACATCTATGGTGCAGTCCACCTACACAAATTCAGCTCCTACAGGAACACATAAAACACTTTGGAATTCATTAGCACGCAGTATTTACTCGAAAGCTGCAAAAAACATTGTGTTTGCATAATTTTATCAATTGTCAATAGCACTGCTTGCCAACATTCATATCTTTATTGAGATGCAAAATTAAGAGCAGGAAGAAAGTTTGTATCAATATTAATACTGAACTCACTTGAAAAGATGACATTTATTAATAATGCATCTGGCTCAACATTCACAATGGTATTTAAAGGCCAGATACAGTCCTTGTGCAAGAAACATTTTTTAGCAAATCTTGTTCATCAGCCACCTTACAGTTTTGAGATGTGTAAACCATTTTTTCCATTTCACAAATGGCTACTTCCCAAAATTTCTATTGAAATTTGGGATGGGCTGGATGTAGTTAGAACAAGAGCAGTAATAAGAGCAAGATTACAATGCATTAAACATTTGATGGAGAATTGTGTTGGTGCAAAGCATATTAGTTTTAAAAACTCTATGTTTAGGGAACAGCTGGTGTGGGCTGAACATGAAAACAACTGTTGTAAAACAAATGTTAAGGAATTGCTATAAACAAGACTCCATTTATTTACAGTATGTTTCAATTCTCTTTCTTCTTTCTTCTCTCTCTCACTTCTTTATCTATGTCCATCCTGACCAATACAATCAGAATAATGAAAGATTCTAGGTGTATAGGGGGTGTGTGTATGTGTGTGTGTGTGTGTGTGTGATAATGTATATATGCATGGGTACATATGTGTATTCTATATGTGATATGAAATATATGTGAATATATTTGAATGTGAATATATGTGAATATATTTGAACATATGTGAATATGTATATACACATTTCCAGTTTTTATAATTCTTTTTTTTTCTTTTATTTCAACATATTATGGGGGTACAGATGTTTAGGTTACGTATGTTGCCCTTCGTCCCCCCCCCAAGTCTGAGTTTCAAATATGTCCATCCTTCGGGTGGTGCGCATTGCACTCCTTAATTCTTTATATTTGATTTATTGAGTTGATCTTTTATGCTCAAAAACTGTAAAAATGCTATAGTTATGCTATTATGGCCATGATGTAAGTTGTTAAAGAGAAAAAAGTTACTGGTTTACTCATATTCTTCATGACCAGACATCATCCCTTTTTTTTCTGAACTTTAACTTTTAATGTATTATGAATACATAGTCACAGTGACGTTCTGTTGCTCAAAACCAGCTAAATTTCACGTATTACCTAAGGCCATTTTGAACTTTGAATTGAGTAGGATGTTGGAACACTTGAACTTGAATAGGTACCTTGGGCTCCACTACTTTCTTTAGAGTTGCCCCACATGAATTTCTAGCGGCATCTAGAACCTAACATTGTGTCCTATTTTCCGTTTGTTTCCAGCCCACTCCTGTTCAGCTATTTAGTATAAAAGAAACTCGTATATCAGTCTCATTTTTTTTTTCATTTTTTTATGTTGTTGCCCATGCATACTTCCCCAAATGATTATGATTATACAATTTAATGGAAAGAAAAAGGATTATTGGCAAAATAATTTAACAGAAAGCTTCTTATGCAGTTATTTCTTAGCCTATAAACTTCTGGAGCTTGGCAGGGGGAATATTTTAAGTGCCATTTATTTTCTCTTTCATTGCAGGTTTCAGTAAACTGTTTCCTAAAAGACACTGGCATTACCATGTCTTGATTCTTATTAACATTTTAAGTCTCTCACAAGCGTAGGGATCATTTTGGCCTAATGAGCAATGGTTGTCTGGTGTAGACACTTTTCAAACTTAAATTTTATCAGTCAAGGAACTAGGTGTTTCATATTTGTATGATGTATTTTACCTGAGTTTGAAACAAAATGTGAGGTTTTAAAATAATTTATGTCCCCATTCTCTCTTTTAAAACTTAAATAGTATGTGTAACTGTAGTTGAGGTATCTGTCACAACTGCTACTTTTTTATCTTTTTTTGCAGTCTTAAAAATTTTTAAATTTGCAGTACTGGGAAAAATGGAACAATGAACAAAGAAATATTACACATTAAATTTACTTCTCTTTTTTATTCACACACCAGCTCCAATCCATCGGGAGCATGCCATGTTCAAAATCCTGTGATAGTTTTCTGGTTCTAAAGATTAAGAAAATACTGGTTTTGTTTTACCTTTGATGACAAAATGCTGTTAAGGAGAGAATACTTGTTCTCAGAGAAGTGTGGTTTTTGTTCCAGTTTTCCCTAAACCACTCATTTCCTTGCTGTATGATTTCAAGGCAAATCATCAATATTCTTCTTATGAAATGAGAATAACTGATATTTAAGAATTGAATATTTTTCCTGATTTATAGCCCATTATTATTTATCAGCCTTCCCCATATGTACTGTGAAGTGTGATGAGTCCTAAATTTTTAATTTTCAATTTTCAGGAAGAAAAATATAATAAAAACTATGAGGATTACTTTTATTATTATAATAGAAAAAAAGCTTATCTATGAAGCCTATCACATTGACCTTAATTGATATAATCCATTTATTTTCTCGATTGCTTCAACAAATGACAATGGGTACCTGCTATTTGAAAAGTGATACATGGTTGAATATTCCTTGTCAACAAGGAGCTTATAATTTAATAGGGAAGAATAAAAGTCTCCCCAAAAATATGGAAAATTTTATGTATTTCATAAAAGAAAAAAAGGAATGTAACATTTATTGTGCTACACTACTTACATAATAATCTCCTTCAGTCATTGCAACCATCTTGGTATGTTGCTAAGGAAACTGAGGTTCTGAGAAGATAAACAGTTAACCAGATGTCTTAAGGCCAGGTAGGGGGGATGAGGGAATTTGGTGTCATTCCAAAGGCCACATTCCTTTTATCATAATTAAAGTATGTTTAGAATTCAGAAAAACAGGGTTAGGGAAAGGTGTCAAAGTGGTGGTGGTAGAGGAGTGGTATTAGATCAGGAAAGATTTTAGAAGGATTGGGCATTATTGAGAAAATGTTATATCATACAAATAAGTATTTTCAAATGGTAATTTTTAGCTGGTTAACTTGTCTGCTTTTCAATTAAACTGATACAGAAACTTGAAACAAGATTGGAAGGGAATTTTTGATTCAAAGTTAAATCATTATACTTCTGCGTGTGGCTATCCAGTTTCCCCAGAACCATTTATCGAATAGAACTTCTTTTCCCCATATCTCTCACCATACACAAAAATTAATTCAGGATGGATAAAAGACTTAAATGTAAGGCATGAAACTGTAAGAATTCAAGAAGAAAATGTAGGAAAAACTCTTCTAGATATTGGCCTATGCAAAGAATTTATGACTAAGACCCCAATGGCAATTATAGCTACAACAAAAATAAATAAATGGGACTCAATTAACTTAAAAAGCTTCTATTCAGCTAAGGAAATAATCAATATAGCAAATAGACAACCTACAGAATGGCAGAAAATATTAACAAACTATAAATCTGATAAAGGGCTAATAACCAGAATTTACAAAGAACTCAAGGAAGTCAACAGGGAAAAACCAAAAAACCCCATTAAAAAGTGGGCAAGAGACATGGACAGAAGCTTTTCAAAAGAAGGTAGACAAATGTCCAATAAACATGTGAAAAAAATGCTCAATGTTACTAATCATCAGGGAAATACAAATTAAAACCACAATGAAATATTACCTTAGCCCTGTTAGAATAGCTTTTATTAAAAACTGGTGTGGATGCAGAGAGAAAGGAACACTTACACGCTGTTGATGGGACTGCCAATTAGTATAACTTCTGTGGAAAACAATATGCAGACTCCTCAGAGAAATAAATGTAGACCTACCATTTGATCCAGTAATCCCACTACTGGGTATTTACCCAAAGGAAAAAAAGACATTCTATAAAAAAGGCATCTGTGCTCAGATGTTCATAGCAGCACAATTCACAATTGCAAAGATGTGGAATCAACCCAAGTGCCCATCAATTCATTAGTGGATTAACAAAATATGATATATGTATTCCTTGGAATATAACTCAGCCATACAAAAAGATAAATGAATGCCTCTTGCAGCAATTTGGATGGAAGTGGAGACCATTATCCTAAGTGAAGTATATAAAGAATGGAAAAACAAACACCACATGTATTGTTGTTAAATTGGAACTAACCGATGAGCACACATGTGCACAGAGGGAAGTAAAACTCAGTGGAAATCAAGCAGGAGGGAGATACGAGGAGGGGATGGGTAAAAACTTATCTAATGGGTACTATTTGGGTAATGGGCATACTTATAGCCCTGACTCAAGCATTACCTAAGTGATCCATGTAACCAAAAACATTTGTACCCCCTTGATATGTTGAAATAAAAATAATTAAATTAATAAATAAAAAAGAGCCAAAAAAAGTTAAACCTATAAAATTACCACATAATAAAAACCTATGCTTTGGAAAAAAAGTTAAATTATTATAAATAACTATTGACATTTCTTATTCTGAATATAAATGTATGCCTAAATGTCCTCAAAATTCATAATTAATACCAAGCTACCTATATTACAATGTAGTATGTTAGGGATTTATTTATTACTGCTCAACTGATTGTTGCTCATCTGAACATCTTGCTTGGGTGCTGTAGAGGGGGCCTGAGGGTTCTGATGGAGACCTGCAAAGAATTGAAGGCCTCAGAATAGCTCTTGCTCACTGCTTTAATGACTTCTAGCTGTCAACGTGGAAGATTATGCCCAGAAGAATGCAGAAAAAATTTTAAAAGAATAAAGGGGTACCTGCAGAAAACTTCTAACTAACATGCATAGTGTTTTTGTGACCAATCTACACTCATGAATAAATTTTACAGCAATCAACATACATTTGTCTGGATTGAAAAGTTAAAAAGCAGTGTAGAACTACAATTCTCCCAAGTGATGACACATTTCCAATACTCAAGTATATGCAGAGTTGGTGGGGGGGAGGGGGAGTTTTATTTTAAAGTATGCACGAAAATGAGGAAGAGCCCAAAGAAATGGGTTTGGTGGTCTTCAGTGTATCAGAATTTGATATAAAAGTCATAGATAGATGCTTGTTTTTAATTATTAATTAAAAAATAGTTAAAATATATTAAGGAATTTAATTTTTAAAATTTTTAAATTTTTAATTATGGGTACATAATGCTAATATATCTTTATAGAGTATATGTGATGTTTTGATACAGGCATACAAAATGAATTATCAAATCAGAGTGATTGAGGTATCCAACATTTCAGGCATTTATCATTTGTTTGTGTTAGAAACATTCCAATTCCACTTTTTTAGTTATTTTAAAGTATATAATCAACAATAAGTTAGAAATTTAAATTATTGAACAGCTCTTTGAAATACTACCACAGAACTCTATTGTCTAAGGGACAGAATTTGAAGAGTGCTGATTTAAAGCATAATTTTCCTCCCAGAAATTCTCTAAAACTGTTGAATATAGAGGTAAACACTTCATTTTACCCTAAGCAAAGAGGGGTCATTCTTGCCTGTTCAACTGCTCTTTCCAAATCTTCACAGGATTCCTGCTGCTTTTGTTGACATTGTAATAGCTCACTGGGAAAGAAATTTTGTGGAGAGAAATGTCAAGTATTTCTTTGTAAAAATTGGAAGAAAATATCCAGAGGGGATTATATGTGAGTAAATAAGGTGCTCTTGGATGATTTAAAATATAAAGTTGCATTAAATTTTTTTTTTCATTTTTAAACTCTACTACTCCAAATTGTTTTGGCTATAGCAGAAAGGATTACAATAAAAATGTATTATAATAAATTCCAGTACCTCCAATGATATCATTCACAGTCAAAATTATTCTGTTCATATAGGTGATAATTTAGTCATACACATCTACATTTCTATGAATTTCATTTTAAGATTTTACTACATTATTACAGGAATAATATTTGGATTATCCTAATGAAAATCCAAGGGTAAGAAGCAACAGCTGCTCCAGATGGGAAGGAATAAGCAAAAGAACTCTGGAAGTATGAAGAACCAAACTGAAAGGACACCCCCAAAGGAGGAACACCAGCTCTCTAGCAATGGATATCAACCAAATTCAGAACATTAAAATGACAGAAGAAGAATTTTGAATGTGGATTGTAAGAAAACTCAATGATATGCAAGAGAAAATGGATACCCAACACAAAGGAACTACAAAAAAATCCAGGACTTGGGAGAAAAATTCACTAAAGAAATTGAAATATTAAAGAAAAATCAAACAGAACTTCTGGAAATGAAGAATTTATTCAAGGAATTACCAAACACAGTGGAAAGCCTCAAGAATAGGGTAGATCAAACAGAAGAAAGAATCTCAGGGATTGAAGATAACACCTTTCAATTAAACAGGTCAGTCACAGAGATAGAGCAGAGAAATAAGAGAAAAGAGCAAAGCCTGCAAGAAATGTGGAATTATGTGAAGAGACCTAACATGAGAATCAAGGCATCCCTGAGGGTGAAGAAGAAAATACACAAGGGATGGATAAACTTTTTGAGGATATATGGAGGAAAATTTCCTTGGCCATGCTACAAATCTAGATATCCAGGCACAAGAACTTAAAGAACTCCTGGGAGATTCATTGCAAACAGGAAGACACCAAGGCACATAGTCATCAGACTGGCCAAAATAAACACCAAAGAGGCCCTCATGTAAGCTGTAAGGTGAAAGAAGCAGGTAACCTACAAAGGAAAACCCATCAGACTAACTGCAGACTTCTCATCTGAGACCTTGCAAGACATAAGAGACTGGGGCCCCATTCTCACTCTTCTTGAACAGAATAATGCACAGTCTAGAATCTTTTATCCTTCAAAACTAAGGTTCTTGTATGAACGAGAAATAAAGACCTTCTCAGACAAACAAAGACTGAGGGAATTCATGAAAACAAGACTGGCCCTCCAGGAAGTACTCAAAACAGTGTTACACATGGATTAGCATAATAAACACTTATGAATGTAAAATCATCCAAAAGCTGTAGGTCACAAGCCAGATACCACAATGGCTCAAGAGAGAAAACAAAGCAACAAAGTTCAACTCAACAGCATGAATAGAAATCTGCCTCACTTATCAATTTTTTCAATAAACATGAATGGCTTGAACTGCCAACTAAAGAGACATAGGCTGGCCAAATGGATAAATAGACACAAGCTAAATATCTGCTGTCTTCAGGAAACACATCTAACCCACAAGGATGCATTCAGACTCAAGGTGAAGGGTTGGAAAACAATATTCCATGCAAATGAAAGCCAAAAGAAAGCTGGTGTAGCAGTTCTGCTTTGAGATAACTTAGTCTTCAAATCAACAAAAGTAATGAAAGACAAAAATGGTCACTATATAATGGTGAAGGGTATAATTCAACAAGAAGACAGAACAATTTTTTTTTTTTTTGAGACAGTGTCTCACTCTGTTGCCCAGGCTAGAGTGCCGTGGCATCAGCCTACCTCACAGCAACCTCAAACTCCTGGGCTCAAGCGATCCTTCTGCCTTAGCCTCCCAAGTAGCTGGGACTACAGGCATGTGCCACCATGCCCGGCTAATTTTTTTTATATATATTTTTAGTTGTCCAGATCATTTCTTTCTATTTTTTTAGTAGAGACAGGGTCTCGCTCTTGCTCAGGCTGGTCTCGAACTCCTGACCTTGAGTGATCCACCCACCTTGGCCTCCCAGAGTGCTAGGATTACAGGCGTGAGCCACTGTGCCCGGCCAAGACATAACAATTCTATATATTTATGCACGTAACTCAGGTGCACCCAGATTCATAAACCAAATCCTACTTGATCTCAACAAAATGGTAAACAGCAACACGGTAATAGCCAGGGATTTGAACACCCCTCTGACAGAACAGGACAGATCCTCCGGACAGAAAATAAACAAAGAAAAATGGACTTAAACAAAACTCTAGAACAAATGGTCCTGTCTGACATTTTTACAGAACATTCTACCCAAAAACTACTGAATATACATTTTTCTCCTCAGCTCATGGGACATTCTCTAAGACTGACCATATCCTGCGCCACAAAGCATGTCTCAACAAATTTAAAAAAATAGAAATACCATGCATCTTCTCAGACCACAGTGGAATAAAATTAGAAATCAACTACAACAGAAACTCTAATCTCTACACAAAGTAATGGAAACTAAACAACTTTCTGCTGAATGATTACTGGGTTAAGGACGTAATTAAGATGGAAATCAAAAGATTCTTTGAACTAAATGATAAAGGGAACAAACGTTATCAAAATCTGTAGGACAGTCTTAAAGAAGTCCTGAGAGGAAAATTTATATCTATAAATGCCTACATCCGAATGACAGAGAGATCACGAATCAACAATCTAATAAATCCTCTCAAAGAACTGGAAAAGGATGAGCAAAGTAACCCCAAACCCAGCAGAAGAAAAGAAATAACAAAGATCAGAGCAGAACTAAATGAAATCAATAATAAAAAAAAATATATGGAAGATTAACAAAACAAAGAGTTGGTTTTTTGAAAAAATAAACAAAATTGACATGCCTCTTGCTAGATTAATGAGAAGCAGAAAAGAAAGGACTCTAATAAGCTCCATCAGGAATGAAAAAAGAGAAATTACAACTGATACCATGGAAATAAAAAATATCATCTATGAATACTATGAAAACCTCTATGCACATAAACTTGAAAATATGGAGGAAATGGACAAATTCTGAGAAACACACAGCCTCCGTAGGCTCAATCAGGAAGAAATAGAATTCCTGAACAGAGCAATATCAAGTACCGAAATTGAAGCAACAGCAAAAAGCCTTCCTAAAAAGAAAATTCCCAGACCAGATAGTTTCACACCTGGATTTTACCAGACATACAAAGAAGAACTGGTGCCTATCCTGCAGAAATTATTCCACAACACTGAGAAGGAAGGAATCCTCCCCAACACATTTTATGAAGCCAACATCACCCTGATACCAAAACCAGGAAAGGATGCAACAAAAAAAGAAAACTACATATCAATATCCCTTATGAATAGAGATGCAAAATTCTCAACAAAATCCTAGCATAATGAATTAAGGTGCTTATCAAAAAAATACTCCATCATGACCAAGTCAGCTTCATCCCAGAGATGCAGGGATGGTTCAACATATGCAAATCTATAAATGTAATTCAACACATAAATAGAAGTAAAAACCAAGACCATATGATCCTCTCAGTAGATGCAGAAAAAACATCTGACAAAATTCAGCACCCTTTTATGATAAGATCACTTAACAAAATAGGCATAGACAGAAGCTACCTAAAAATAATGAAGGCCCTATATGACAAACCCACAGCCAACATCGTACTGAATGGGGAAAAATTGAAAGCATTCCCGCCTACAACTGGAACCAGACAAGGTTGCCCTCTATCGCCACTTCTATTTCACATTGTGCTGGAAGTCCCAGCCAGAGCAATCAGACAAGAAAAGGAAATCAAGGGCATCCAAATGAGGGAGAAGAGGTCAAATTATCACTCTTTGCTGACGATATGATCTTAGAAAACCCCAAAGATTCTGCCATGAGACTACTGGAATTGATAAACAAATTCAGCAAAGTCTCAGGTTACAAAGTCAATATACAGAAATCAGTAGCATTCCTGTGTGCCAACAACAGTCAAACTGAGAACCAAATCAAACACTCAATACCCTTCACAATAGCAACAAAGAAAATAAAATACCTAGGAATATATTTAACTAAGGAGGTAAAAGACCTCTACAAGGAGAACTATGAAACACCGAGGAAGGAAATAGCAGAGAATATAAACAGGTGGAAAACCATACCATGCTCATATGGGTCAGTAAAATCAACATTGTTAAAATGTCTATACTACCCAAAGAGATCTACAGATCCAATGCAATCCCTACTAAAAAGCCAACATCATTTTTCACAGATCTAGAAAAAATAAATCTATTCTTCATATGGAATCAGAGAAGACCCTGTATAGTGAAAGCAATCTTAAGCAAAAAGAACAAATTGGGAGGCATCAGTTTACCAGACTTCAAACTATACTGCAAGGCCATAATAACTAAAAGAGCATGATACTGGCATAAGAACAGAGACGTAGACCAATGGAACAAAACTGAGAACCTAGATATAAAACCATATAGCCATCTGATTTTTGACAAAGCAGACAGAAAAATACACTGGGGAAAAGAACCCTTCTTCAATAAATGGTGCAGGGAAATTGGATAGCCACATGTAGAACACTGAAAGAAGGATCCACACCTTTCATCTCTCACAAAAATCAACTCACAGTGTATAACAGACTTAAACCTAAGGCATGAAACTGTAAGAATTCTAGAAGAAGATGTTGGAAAAACTCTTATAGACATTAGCCTAGGCAAAGAATTTATGAAGACTACCCAAAAGGCAATCACAGCAATAACAAAAGTAAATAAATGGGACCTGATCAAATTAAAATGCTTCGGCACAGCCAAGGAAACTATCACGAGAACAAACAGACAACCTACAGATTGGGAGAAAATACTTGCATGCTACACGTCTGATAAAGGGATGATAACTAGAATCTATATAGGACTCAGGAAAATCACCAAGAAAAAAATCAAACAACCCCATTAAAAAAGTGGGCAAAGGACATGAACAGGAACTTTTCAATAGAAGACAGACTAATGGCTAACAAACATATGAAAAAATGCTCAACATCTCTAATCATCAGGGAAATGCAAATCAAAACCACAATGGAATATCACTTAACTCTCTTGAGAATAGCCTTTATCAAAAAGCCCTAAAACTATAAATGTTTGCATGGATGCAGAGAGATAGGAACACTCATACACTGCTGGTGGGACTGCAAACTAGTATGATGTCTGTGGAAAGTAATATATAGATGCCTCAAAGAGCTACAGGTAGAAGTACAATTTTATCCAGCAATCCCACTACTGGGCATCTACCCAAAGGAAAAAAGGACATTCTATAAAAAAGACATCTGCACTAGAATGTTTATAGCAGCACAATTAGCAATTTCAAAGATGTAGAAACAATCCACGTGCCCATCAATACATGAGTGGATTAATAAAATATATGGTGTATGTATACCATGGAGTTCTACTCAGCCACAAAAAATGGTGATCTAGCACCTCTTGTATTATCGTGGATAGAGCTGGAGCCCATTCTACTAAGTGAAGTATCACAAGAATGGAAACACAAGCACCACATGTACTCAATCACCATCAAATTGGTATTAACTGATTAACACTTATGTGCACATATAGTAGTAACATTCGTCTGGTGTCAGGCAAGTGGGAGGGGAGAGGAGGGGCTGGGTATATTCACACCTAATAGGTGTGGTGTGCACCGTCTGGGGGATGGACATGCTTGAAGCTCTGACTTGGGTGGGGCAAAGTCAGTATATGTAACCTAAACATTTGTACCCCCATAATATGCTGAAATTAAAAAAAAAGAACAATCTTTGTAGATTCTAAGTATTCAGAATCTACAAAGAACTCAAATAAGCAAGAAGAAAACAACCCTGCTGAAAAGTGGACAAAAGACATAATAGAAGTTTTTCAAAAGAAGATAGACAAGTGGCCAATAAACATATCAAAGAATGCTCAATGTCGCTAATCATCAGGGAAATGCAAAACAAAACCATGATGAGATATCACCTTACCTCTGTCAGAATGTCTGGTATTAAAAAGTCAAAAAATAATAGATGCTGGTGTGGATGCAGAGAGAAAGGAACACTTATACACTGTTGGTAGGACTACAAACTAGTACAGCCTGTATAGAAAACGATATGGAGATTCCTCAAAGAACTAAAAGTAGACCTACCATTCGATACAGCAGTCTCACTGCTGGATATCTACCTAAAGCAAAAGAAGTCATTTTATCAGAAAGACACCTGCACTCGAATATTTATTGCAGCACAACATACGATTGTGAAGATGTGGAATCAGTGTAAGTGCCTATCAATTCATGAGTGGATTAACAAAATGTGGTATATGTATACGATGGAGTACTACTCAGTCATAAAAAGAAATGAATTAATGTCTTTTGAAGCAATTTGGGGTGGAACTGGAGACCATTATCCTAAGTGAAGTATCTCAAGAATGAAAAAACAAACACTGCAGGTACTCTTTAATAAGTTGGAACTCACCCATGGGCATACATGGGCACAGAGGGAAGTAAAAGTCATTGGAAATCAAGAAAGGGGGAGGAGGGAAGGGGCAAAAACCTAACTAACAGGCACAATGAATACTATTCAGGTGATGGGCACACTAATAGCTCTAATTCAAGCATTATAAAACCTATCCATGTAACAAAAACATGTATCCCCTTAATATTTTGAAAGAAAAAATAATCATTTTAAACAGCTTGAATAGAAAATTAACTAGAATATGTTCATTTCAGATTGGATGTTCTATTGTACATTCTGGCATACATATTTAACAACATGTTCATAATATATTAATGCAAAATCTTTTGGTTTTCTTCAATTTAAATTTTAAGAAAAAGAAGCAAATTACAGAAAACCTGTCTATAGAGGAAATACAGTGAAGTATTAGGCCATTAAATATGAAATGTGTGATTTCAAAAGTTTAGTTTATTATATCTCAAGAAGCAGTACAATTAATCAAAGTATACACCTAAACTATCAACACAGTTTGCCATCTTGAGAAGTAGCTTGTTTATGCCAGCAGTGGAAATGCCTGGAAAGTGAGTGGCGATAAAATCGTGAAAGGAATTTTCCACAGCTTATTGAGAATTGAGTATTTTTCCTTGCAAGAAGTGGTCCAAAGCCTGGAAGAAGTGGTAGTCAGTTGGTGCAAGGTCTGGTGAATACGGTGGATGACAGAGAGTTTCCAAATCCAGCCTCAGTAGTTTGAGCAGCGTTGTTTGTGCAACATGTGGTTTAGTGTTGTCTTGCAAGAGGATTGGCCTGTCTCTAGTGGCCAATCTCGGCTGCTTAATCACAAGCATTCTCATCATTTCATCCAATTGCTTGCAATAGACATCTGCTATAATGGATTGACCAACTTTCATGAAGCTATAATGGGTAATACCAGTGCTGGACCACCCAACAGACACCATTAGCTTTTTTTGATGAATAGTTGGTTTTGGACTGTGTTTCAGCACTTCATCTTTATCCAACCATTGTGCCAAACGCTTGTGTCAAAAAGAATCCATATTTTCATCACATGTAATAGTACAGTGTATAAATGGTTTGCCTTTATGTTGTGACAACAAAGAAAGGCAAACTTTGAGATAATTTTTCTTCTGAAGCTCATTTAATTCATGCAGTACCCATCCATCCAGCTTCTTTCCCTTGCCAGTTTGTTTCAAATGATCCAATATTGTTAGAATAGTGACATCAAACCTTGCTGCTAATTTATGGGTAGATTTAGATGGATTCACATCCACTATAGCTTTCAGCTCATCATCCACCTTGGTCTTAGGTCACCCATGTGGCTCATTTTCAAGATTAAAATAACCAGAACAGAACTTCTCAAACCATCGACATACTGTGTGTTCATTAGACACATTATTTCCAAACACTCTGTTGATATTTTAAGCTGTCTGCGCTACACTGGTTTCATGATGGAACTCATATTCAAAAATAACATGAATTTTTGACTTATGGTTTCACAAAAATTGCTCAAAAAATTTGAAAGATAATCACAAGGAAAACCATGTGTTTGAAAGAATGAGGATGTACCTTCACAATGAAAATAAAACAAGAAGTGTCAAAGTGAAATGTCAGAGATATCAGCTGTCAAGCTTAGTACTTAAGGAAAGCAACTTAATAACTTAATAAAAATGCTGCTCACTTAACTGAGTTTAGGCCCAGCTTCATCTCTATACCATCTATATCTTTGCACTGGAGTGCATCTGTGCATCTTTATGGTAATCTCAATACTGAAAATTTATGTTCAGGTCAATGATCCAAAGATATTTTCGTGTATTTAACCATGCAAGACAGAGTCAAGTAACTTCACTGATGATGCTCTTACTAAAGAACTCTAGAATATTTGTAAGCAGACACACCTTGGAAATATTGTGGGTTGAGTTCCAGACCACTGCCATAAATAAATAAATATTGCACTAAAGCAAGTCACATGAATTTTTTGGTTTTCCCATTACATATAAAAGTTATATTTACACTATACTATAGTCTATTAAGTGTGTCATAGCATTATGTTTTCAAAAACCTGATATATATGCCTTAATGAAAAAAAGACTTTATTGATAAAAAATACTAATGATCATTTGAACCTCCTCAGTGGGTCTTAATCTTTTTGTTGGTGCAGGGTCTTGCCTCAATGTTGATGGCTACTGACTGATCAGGATGGTGGTTACTCAAGGTCAAGGTGGCTATGGCAATTTCTTAAAATAAGACAGCAATGAAGTTTGCCATGTCAATTGACTCATCCTTTCAGAAAAGATTTCTCTGTAGCATGCAATGCTGTTTGATATTATTTTACCCAGAATAGAATTTCTTTCAAAATTTTAGTCAATCCTTTCAAGCCTTACTGTTGCTGCATCAAATGAGTTTATGGAATATTCTAAATTCTTTGTTGTAATTTTAACAATGTTCACAGCATCTTCTCCAGGAGTAGATTCCATCTCAAGAAATCATTTTCCTTGCTCATCCATAAGAAGCAACTCATTCATTCAAGTTTAATTATGAGATTGCAGCAACTCAGTCTTATCTTCAGACTCCACTTCTAATTCTGTTTCTCTTGCTGTTTTCACCACATCTGCAGTTACTTCCTCCACTGAAGCCCTGAACCCCTGAAAGTCTATGAGGGTTGGAATCAACTTCCAAACTCCTGTTAATGTTGATATTTTAACCTCCTGCCCTGAATCATAAATGTTCTTAATGCCATCTAGAATAGTGAATCTTTTCCAAAAGGTTTTCAACTTACTCTGTCCAGATCTATCAGAGACATCACTATGGCAGCTATAGCCTTACAAAATGTATTTCTTAAATAATAAGACTTGAAAGTCAAAATTACTCAACCAATGAGTTGCAGAATAGATGTGTTAGCAAGCATGAAAACATTCATTTTCTACATCTCCATCAGAGCTCTTAGGTGAGCAGCTGCATTGACACTGAGCATTAATATTTTGAAAAGAATCTTTTTTTTCCCTAAGCAGTAGATCTCAACAGTGGGCTTGAAATATTCAGCAAATCATGCTATAAACAGATGTTTTGTCATCAAGGCTTTGTTGTTCCACTTGTACAGTACAGGCAGAGTAGATTTAGCATAATCTCAAGGGCCCTAGGATTTTTGGAATGGTTAATGAGCCTTTGCTTCAATTTGAGGTTACCAGTTGCTTTAGCTTCTAAAAAGAGAGTCAGCCTGTCCTTTGAAGCTATGAAGCCAGGCATTGACTTCTCCTCTTTAGCTATGGAAGTCCCAGATGGCACCTTTTACCAAAATAAGGCTTTTTCATCAACACTAAAAATCTGTTATTTGGTGTAGGCACCTTCATCAATTATCATAGCTAGATCTTCTGGATAACTTGCTACAGCTTCTATATCAGCACTTGTTGCTTCACCTTGTATTTTTATGTTGTATACATGGCTTCTTTCCTTAAACCTCATGAACGAACCTCTGCTAGCCTCCAACTTTGCTTCTGCCACTTCCTCACCTCTCTTAGCCTTTATCGAATTGAAGATAAAGTTTTGCTCTGGATTAGGTTTTGGCGTAAGGGAATGTTGTTTGATCTTTTATCCAGACCACAAAAACTTCCCCATATAGTAAGTAAGGCTGTTTTCCTTTCTAATCATTCATGTGTTCACTGGAGTAGCACTTTTTCCTTCAAAAACGTTTTCTTTGCATTTACAAGTTGGCTAACTGGCACAAGAGGCTTAGCTTTTGGCCTGTCTTGGCTTTTGACTTGCCTTCCTCGCTAAGCTTGATAAATTTTAGCTTTTGATTTAAAGTGTGAGACTTGCAGCTCTTCTTTTCACTTGAACACTCAGAGGCCATTATAGGGTTATTGAATTGGCCTAGGGAGCCTGAAAATCAGCCACTCTGCAAGCCCCTTTTTATATGCAAGACACAGGTGGTATACAATAACCTAGCCAGATATATTTAAATAGGCTTAAGATGTTCAAGAATGCAACTCTAACACAGCCAACTTTATATTTTTGGAAAAATATTCCTGCGGGGATCATGACCTGTCATTCCTTACACATAAACCCTTACCAAGGTCCTCCTCTGATCATGGATTTTCTTTCTTTATCCATGGATCATGTCAATTTTGGCAGTTGTCATGGATCTTAATTATTGTTGTCAGGTGTGATTATCATTTGGCGCCATATTGGATTTTTGGCCTGATAATGCCTAGGAGATTTGGACATGAAGTCTCAATGTCTTATTATATATGTTTGCCTCCTACTTGTCTTAAATGTTGAAAAACTAATTTTAATTTCAATGTAATAACACTCTAATTACAATACATTACCCTTATTTTTAACAATAACTTATCTTTTGAAGATGTGTGACAAAAAGAAAAGCACAAGAACATTTTCTGTTCAAACTCTTACAACAGAAGAGCACATGGAAGGGACATTTCTGAAATAGCTCCGTTGGTCTCTCAGAGTTCCACAGAGAAATGCTGACTGGCAGGTGCATATCTTAGAACCTCAATTTTAAATGCCCTTTTGTTCTTTTCTTCTTTGTGAGGTATAATCAGCTTCACAGGTGCATTTTAATTTAGAGGTGCAGCACAGTCTCTGGATCTTACTGCCTAGCTCTGTTCATTACTGTGTGATCTCGACCAAGTCACTTAGCCTCTCTATGCAGTTTGCTTATCTGTAAAATGGGAATAATATTACTACTTACCTAATAGGGCTATTGTGAAAATAAAATGAGTTGATTCTTAGAATAGTGATTAATACATGGTTAGTGCTAACTGTATATTTTAAAATAAATTCAATTTAACATTACTCTCAAACCCTATAATATAGTCAACCAGGTTATTTTCTTGGTTGGGCTCATTGTCCTTGCATACCCACTAACTAAACCTATACCATATGTATGTTAAAGTTTTCTTTTAGTTTCATGACAAACTGCTCTTTTTAATGATATATCTTACTCAATTCATATAGGCAATAGGAATTGTATTTTTAAGTTGTCTCCTTTTTTATTCAGTAATCGTTCTATTATAGTTGAGTCCATTTGCTCTGATTGTTCTGCATGACCCTTGCCCCTAATATCAATTGCTGCTGTTCTCCATTACTCTTCACTTTCTTCTGATCCCAATGTTCTCCTCCCTTGATAACCTTGCCCATCGGATGGGGTCTACCAATTACAGTACACCCCTTTTTCACGGGCTGACCTTATCCTAGGACTCCATCATTCTGGCCACTGTGACTGGCCTAGGCATGGAGTCCCAGGTTGGATCAGTCAGAATTCTCCATGGACTTTTTACCAGCTGGTAGGAAATCTCCGTGGCTTCTCGGGTCTGAAAGTGTTTGAGTTCAGAGTAACCAGCAACTATGATCCTTGCCATGAGGATAAGACCCCTATACAGCAGGAGAGAATGAGGCCAGTATACACTTATAAGCAGAGAAAATCCATGGGGAGATTTCTGTTTCTATTCCAAATTCCTCATTCCAGTTATCACTAAGACCAGTTTCATCCTTGCATATTCTGTTTGTTTAAGCCTCTAAATTCCATACTGTTCTTTCCTTTTTTATTGTTTTTGCTTAAGCTAATTCAAATTGATATTTCTTACAACAGAATATCCCAACTTACACAATACTCCTCTTTCAAGCAGCCACTTTTCTTTGTTTGGAGATTTTAAAATGTTTCTTTATATTTATAAATGATTATATAGAAGTCATCCTCACTAATTTCATAAGGACATGAGCCATATCTGTCTTATCATTCACTTATCCACAATGTTTAGCATAGTGTCTTATGCCTTAAGTAAGATAAGATGGTTGAGCTTCTCCTCCAATGAACCAGACAAAAGCTTCTTGTCCCAAAGCATGAGCTGAGGGGTTACCAGTTGGTTTTCTTATTGGTGCAGTCGACAGGACCAAGGTTGCTGGTATTTATCAAGTGTACTAGATATAAGGGGGGTAGTGGTGCTCTAGTGATTAATAATGAATTCTCACCCATTTGGCTGTAAGTTATTGATGATAGGACCCCTCTATAATTATCTAAGGTGGAACAGATACACATATTTAGTACTTGGCTATAGGCATTGGTTGAGCTACCTTATTGAGAAATTTGGAGACAGATAGATTATCATATTGGTTCTAAAAACCAATAAATATAATTTACAACTGTTAACATCAAAAATATTTTCAGTTGTAAGAAATTTAAATACACTAGGCCATCCCATTCTGCAACTTTCATTTATTATGATTTTTGTTATTTATCTCTTGTGTTTTTAATAAATAATCCATAAAAATCATTAACCTAAATAAAAAATCATTAAAGCATTAAATATCAACTAGCTAAAGGAAATGCTATATGTAAGATATTATATATGTATACATATTTATATTCTAAAATTCATCTTTTGTCTTTTTTCAATAGAGAAATAAATGGGAAAATACTTTTAAAAAAATAATGGAAATTGAATGTGTTCTTGAATTCCTGGTTGTTGAACCATATTTTTAAAACAAGAGTTAGATATTAAACCACCAAATAAGATCCACTTCAAAGATTATTTTCTAATTCTGAATAATGAAATAATTTTTTTCAAGGAAAGCAACCAAAATAAGAGAGACTCTCCTTTGTGTGATTCTGTAGAAGATGAATTTGTTACTAACTGAAGTCTCCAGGTACTGTATGGCTAACTAAGCTAAGAATGTGTGCACAATCAGTTGAGTGGCTTGACCCTGAAAAACAACAGTCTCCAGTTAGATCCCAATGAGAAGAGAATTCTTAGAGAGACAGAAAAATAAAGAAAACCATAAAGAGATTTGACTGCACTTTCAGACAATTAGGAGAAAAACCCGAGGTTTTGTGCTAGGATGATAATAGGCACCCTTGGCATAAAATATGATTGTACCTCTTGTTTCAAACCAGCTAGCAATTCTCATCCCTGTCTGGAACCTAAATGCAAATTAAAGCTGCCTTCCTTAGAAGTTATGGATACTGGCACTTGTTCTCCAAATTCTTTCTCTTTCAGTCTCAAAATTCAATTCAAACACCATTTATGCTTTCTTTCTATAACCAATCTTTCTGCTTTCACTCTTGCTATCAACTATAGCTTCTTGTGTATTGCAACTTTGGGATTGCATTAAAGCTATCTTTTGATTATACTCAAAGGGAAGGCAAAATATACTGAATAATGAATGGAATGTATAAAAGAATCTACATAAAAATGTGCTCTTTTGAGAAGTTAAACTGGGTCTTCTTCAATCAGACTTGACAGACTTAAGAAATTAGATTTTTTCAAAAAATTATATTGGTCATTATCTGGATGTTCTGTGAAAGATAGACATGTACTATGTCTGATTAAACACAAACTCCTGGGCTCTCAGCTGGGCTTGTAGCATAAAAGGGAATTGAACAATAGCTTATGAATTCATTAGAAATGACAGCAATGTTTCTATCAAACATCTCATCTGTTGTATAGATGAGTCACATCAGTAGAATGAAAACTTTCACCACTTTGTATACAAAACTTAGGAAAGCAACATACAACAGCAATTCATAACATGTATGCACTCATCATCTGGTTTGTAAACCATTAGGTTTGGGCCTGAATACACTGTTTGACAGATGCTTCCAGCCTCTTAGGTTTTAAACAACAGTTTTCACTTGCCAAAATTCTCACTTCATTATTATAAACATAAAATGAGGTGGTAGCAGCTGCCTCAGGTAAGCTAGCAATTCTCATCCACACTTAGCAAATCATAAATTAAAAGTCATTTTCTCAAAAGGGTAGAAATACTTAGACTGGTACTTTGAGGTCCTTTTGTAGTTTCGATTTCAAAATATTATTCAAACACCATTCTTAAATTTCCAAATAATCCAACTACAGAAATACCCAGACTCAAGCAACTTACAAATTGTTAATTTTGCTACCCTGTTGTACAGCATCAAAAGATGTCCAAGAATATCCAGAAAAATCTATTTAACTATGATGGTGTGTATGGAATTAAGGGCAAAGGCAGGAAAACCAAGGACCTAAAACCTGTGGAAAGGGGCACACCATACCAGGAATGCAGTATAAATCCTCCCTGAAATCTGGTATGCTGAGCAGTCTAGGGAAGACAAGACAAAAAGGTGTCCTCTCATGTATTGCCCTTCCCTTAAGCCAAGATTGTCAAAGAAAACTTGGCTCAGAAAGATAAGAGAAGCACGTACTTTTTTTTTCCAGGATATTAGAATTGGCCTTGGAGAAAGATAACTGATCACGGCCCACTCAAAACAAAGAATAATGCAAAAAGTATGCTAAAGAAGATAGACAATTAGAATTGAGGGATTCATAATTGGAATTTCAAATATGATAAGTGTTGGGGCCTGATATTAGGCCCCAGCACTGATATCTGTTAGACAAGACTCATATTTTTTTCATTTCTAGTTTCTCTCCTGACAGACTTTCTCTTTTTACACTGCAGAACAAAATAGATACAAGACTTATGCTTCATAGTGTATGTAGCTAATTTCATCTGCTAAAGTGTTGATGTTTAGCGTCTTCCTAATAGCTAGGATGTTTTATTTACCTCTGAGAAGGACTCATGGGGGCATGAAATAATGTGGAAGCCAGCATATTCATGCCACCCTCTCCCAAACTTATGTCCCCATGATGCTACATTTTTCCTCATTAGATTGAAACCTTTTTGTCTGTTTGTATGGTTAGCTGTTTTTTCTTTTCACCTGTAGATTTGGTAAAGGATTTATGGGCATGGCAGTGGGTAAATGAATCACAAATGTAATGACAACCTTAAGTCTTCAATATATGAAAAATTACAAATATGGTTGAAGCTCCTTTTAACCATATCTCCCTACATCATACTTTCAAACATGAGAAAAATGCTAATTGTTCTCACAGGTATATATGCTTTAGATTTTCCCAGTGTTATTAATGTACCTCTCCCAGTTCAATTACTAACTCAAATTGTGCACATTCATTTTCTAATCTCTTATTATTCTGCATCACACTTCTGCAATTTTGGGGGGGGGGGCTGGTTATTTGTGGAATACAGATAGAAAACAGAAGAATACAGTGCTATTTTTCCTACCCCATAAGTATCCAAGTCCCAATCTATTTAAGGAATTAGAAAAATAAATGCTATGTATGAAATATATTCAGATGATGTGAAAAAACTTATTATAATAGTATATGTTTTTATTCTCTCCATAGATCATTTGTTTATAGTGTTAGGTTAACTTAATGAACGTACTTCTATGATTAAGGCAATTTGTGATGTGCAGGGCAATAAGTCTATAGGTTGTGTTTCTTTGTGTTTATCCATATTTATTAATGGGTAATGATCACCTAAGCAGCACCACGAGCAAGTGTTTATAATCTAATTTTCACAATCATTCTTTCTCTTGCCTGTGTCTTTCATTACACAGAGAGTTTGTCATCTAGGCCAGAACATTCAGATTTTTCAGTAAGGAGCCATTCAATTAGACATTACATGTACTTAGGTTATAAGCATTTTTAAAATTTATAAAAATACAAATTATGGCCTATTCTATATTAAAATATCTAGTTTGAAAGTCTTGTAAAAGTGATTTTATCACAGATGACACAAACAAGTGGAAAAACATCCCATGTTCATGGATTGGAAGAATTAATATCATTAAAGTGCCCATACTTCCTAAAATAATCAACAGGTTCAATGCAATTCCCATCAAGATGTCAATGTCATTTTTCATAGAATTAGAAACAAACAACCCTAAATTTCACATGGAATAAGAAAAGAACCCAAATAGCCAAAGCAATCCTAATTAAAAAGAACAAATCTGGAGGTGTCACATTACCTGACTTCAAATTATACTACAAGGCCATAGTAACCAACACAGCATGGCATAAAAGTGGACACATAGGTCAATGGAATAGAATAGAGAACCCAGAAATAAAACCATATAGCTAAAACCAACTGATTTTTGACAAAGCAGATAATAATATACAATGGGGAAAGGATGCCCTATTCAATAAATGGCACTGGGAAAATTGGATAGCCAGATGCAGAAGAATGAAACTGGATTCCTATCTTTTACCATATATAAAAATTTACTCAAATGACGTTGAGCATTTTTTCGTACGTTTATTGGCCATTAGTCTATCTTATTTTGAAAAGCTTCTGTTCATGTCTTTTGCCTACTTTTAATGGGGTTGTTTGCTTTTTTTCTTGCTGATTTGCTTGAGTTCGTTGTAGATTCTGATTATTAGCCCTTTCTTGGATGTATAGCATACAAATATTTTCTCCCATTCTATAGGTTGTCTGTTTGCTCTAATGATTGTTTCCCTGGCTGTACAGAAGCTTTTAATTTAATCAAGTCTCATTTATTAATTTTTTTGTTTGTTTTTTTTTATTTCAGCAAATTATGGGTGTACAGATGTCTAGGCCACGTGTGTTGCCCTTGGTTTCCCCCCCACCGAAGTCCGCGCTTCAAACATGTCCATCCTTTGGGCAGTGCTCATTGTGATTGCCCTTGGGGTCTTCTTCATAGATTCTTTGCCTAGGCCAATATCTAGAAGAGTTTTTCCAACATTTTCTTCTAGAATTCTTAGATTCATGTCTTAGATTTAAGTCTGTTATCCATCTTGAATTAATTTTTGTGACTGGTGAGAGATATGGATCCTGTTTCAATCTTCTACATGTGACTATCCAATTTTCCCAGCATGCGTTTCTGTATAGGGATTCTTTTCCCCAGTGTATATTGCTGTCTACTTTGTGAAAGATCAGATGGCAATATGTGGTTGGTTTTATATTTGGGTTCTCTGTTCTATTCTATCGGTCTATATTTCTATTTTTGTGCCATTATGAGAAATGCAAATCAAAACCACAATGAGATATCACCTAACCCCAGCGAGAATGGCTTTTATCAAAAAGTCCCAAAACAATAGATCCTGGTGTGGATGCAGAGAGAAAAGAACACTTATACACTGCTGGTAGAACTGCAAACCAGTGCAATCTCTATGGAAAATAGTATGGAGATTCCTCAAAGAACTAGAAGTAGACCTATCATTTGATCCAGCAATCCCACTAATGGGTATTTAGCCATAGGAAAAGAAAGTCATTTTATCAGAAAGACACCTGCACTTAAATATTCATTGCAGCACAATTCACAATTGCAAAGTTGTGGAATCAACCCAAGTGCCCATCAATTCATGAATAGGTTAATAAAATGTGGTATATGTATATAATGGTTTACTACTCAGCCATAAAAAAATGAATTAATATCTTTTGCAACAATCTCAATGGAGACCATGCTCCTAAGTGAAGTATTATAAGAATGGAACAACAAACACTACATGTACTCTCTATCAAATCAAAACTAACTGATCAGCACTTATGTCCACAGATGGAAGTAAAAGTCAATATAAATCATGCAGGTGGGAGGGGGGTGTGGGGGAAGGGTGAAATCATACCTAACAGGTACAATATACACTAGCTGGGTGATAGGCACACTTATAACTTTGACTCAAGGAGTACAAAAGCAATCCATGTAACTAAAACATTTGTACGCCCGTAATTTCTGAAATAAAAAAAATTAAGTCAAGATGGATTAAAGACTTAAATGTAAGATTTGAAACCATAAAAATTCTCGAAGAAAAACTCTTCTGGACATTGGGCTAAGCAAAGAATTTATGACTAAGACTCCCAAAAGCGAATATAGCAACAACAAAAATAAATAAATGGGACTTAATTAAACTAAAAAGTTTCTGCACAACAAAGGAAATATTCAACAGAGAAAATAGACAACCTACAGACTGGGAGAAAATATTCACAAACTATACATCTGACAAAGTCCTAATATCCAGAATCTACAAAAACCTCAAATCAGCAAGAAAAAAACAAATAACCCCATCAAAAAGTGGGCATATGACATGAACAGATTTTTCTCAAAAGAAAAATCCAACAAACATAAGAAAACAAATGTCTGACAAACATAAGAAAAAATGTGCAGCATTACTAATAATCAGGGAAATACAAATTAAAATCACAATGAGATAACACTTTACCTCTGTCAGAATGGCCATTATTAAAAAGTCAAAAAACAATAGATGTTGGCACAAATGCAATGAAAAGGGAATGCTTATACACGGTTATAAATGTAATTAAATGTAATTTAATACAACCACTATGGAAAACAGTATGGAGATTCCTCAAAGAACTAAAAGTAGACCTATTATTTGATCCCCAAATCCCACTACTGGGTATCTACCCAAAGGAAAATAAATCATTTTATCAAAAAGACACTTGCACCCGAATGTTTATTGCTGCACAATTCACAATTGCAAAGATATGGAATCAACCTAAGTGCCTATCAACTAATAAGTAGATAGAGGAAATCATGGAATACTACTCAGCCATGAAAAAGAATGAAATAATGTCTTTCGCAGAAACTTGAATGGAGCTGGAGACCATCATCCTAAGTGGAGTATCTCAGGAATGGAAAAACAAATACCACATGTTCTTATAAGTGAGAGCTAAATGATGGGTACATGTGGCCATAAGAGGTATAAAGGACATTGGAAACTATGAAAACGTGAGGGTGAGAGGAGAGTGAGGGATCAGAAATTACTTATCAGGAACAATGTACAGGATTCTGGTGATGGGTACACTAAAAGGCGTGACTTCATCATTATAAAATTCATCTATGTAACAAAAAATAATTGTACCCCCTAAATCTACTGAAACAAGAAAAAGTGATTTTAAGATTTTAATTGATTTTTTAATATAAAAAGCACACTATTAAAGGCATATTGTTGGTCATTCATCATTTCTTAGCAAATCAGTGACAGTATTGCTTAATAGATTTTCATTTCAAAACCTGTGGGATATTTTTCAGTCAAGACATGTCATACTGATTCCAAATTTGTGTCACTAGTAGTAGCTTCCACTTCTGAATTTGTGGTTTCATGAAAGAAAATGCACTTTCACAGAGCCAAGTAAAATCAAATAAAAGCCATATTTTTGATACATAGCCAGAAATTAAAGGACAGTTTTGAGACTCATATATTCATTTTCAAATTTTAGGGAAACTGTATATTTTCTGTAATTCTCTCAGCTCAATAATTTCCTTGTCACAGTTAGCAGCTGCTTTTTATTTCAAACTTATTGGGAATTTTTTCCTTTGTGAACCTCCAATAGAGAAACCGAAATCATGATAAATATCTATCAATCTGTAAAGATTTAAGAATTGTCTTAAATCATGATTTTGATTGGTCTCTTGGAAGTTCAGCGACAGAACTAATTTTTCTTCCCTGATGGGTGGGGAGAGAACTATTTGAGAGCTTGGTACAAGATTCAGGGGTCATGTTGTCTATTATCTGTAGTAGAGATTCATAAGACCATGAGAAAATGAGAAAGATATTACCTGGAATTGAGGTCCAGGTCAAAGCCAAAAAGACTCATTTAAAATAGGCTGTAAATACAGATGAATAAAAGAAGCCATGGAAAGAGAGAAGCCTGGGAAAGGGAGAAAGCGCAAGAGCAGCTCAGTGGAAGGCTTGTAGAATATTCCTGCGTTTTTTGTGTTTACCAGTCAAGATCATTAAGAGGTCAAGGTTCCACTTGCCCTTAGCTCAGTCTACTTAGGAATTTGAGTTTCTTCTAAATATCCCATAAATTGGCACAAGCATAAAGAGATAGATAGTCATAATCCACTCTTCTGGTCACATTATCCAAGAAACCCTGAATGTGATGTTAACAGTATATGCTTTTCTATGATACAACAACTTCCATTTTGAACTGAATAAATTGCTGAAGCTGTTCTTACTTTTCATTTTACCTGCCTTATGTGAGATAAGTGAACTCAGTGTTTTCAAGCTTAGATTGAATTTTTCAATTTCTTTACTAGCAGGGAGTCAGTTAGGACCTCTGGTTTGTGCTTGCTACCTAAATTAGCCTAATATTTTTAGTTTACTTAATGAGGTTTAGTTTCAATTGAGTTTTGTTGTCCTATTAAAATTCTTGAGTTTCAGGTAGATTTTATTTAACACCTAGACTAAATGTGGATCTTCTTTAGAGTCAGAAAGAAGTGTAGTACTCAAAAAGCCATTTAAAATAGTCTTAACCAGTTGATGCTGCTGGAATGTAAAACCCCAAAAGTGAAGATTTCAAGTAGCATTTTGCCTAAAAGAGTCATCAAATTACAATTGACCATTGAACAATGTGGAGGTTAGGGTTACCAGCCCCTCCACAGTTGAAAATTTATATATAACTTTGACTCCCCCCAAATGTAACTACTCATAGCCTAGTTGTTGATGGAAGCCAATAATAACCAATACCAGTAACATAAACAGTCGATTAATGCATCTTTTGTATGTTGTATGTATTATATACTGCATTCTTATAATAAAGTAAGCTAGAGAAAAGTATATGTTATTAAGAAAGTCATCAAGAGGAGAAAATACATAAACTATCCATTAAATGGATCATCATAAAGGTCTTCATCCTTGTCTTCACGTTAAATAGGCTGAAGAGGAGAAAAAAGAGGAGGGGTTGGTCTTGCTATCACAGGGGTGGCCGAGGAGGAAGAATATCTGCATATAAGTGCACTCACACAGTTCAAATCTGTGTTGTTCAAGGGTCAACTGTACATAACTTTTGAGGAGAATAATGTTTTAGATGAATAGAGGTAGTCTTTACAAAATTAAAAAAAATTTATTCTTCAGTTAGTGATTTGCAGGGAGCTTTTCTGCTCTTGCAGATTCAGGCTTTATTAGTTTAATTTTTTAAAAATTATTTCCTCCTATCCTGTCTGTTTCTCTCTAATTTGTGATTCCTATCATTCTAGTATTTATTATATACAGATTGGATGATTAGAATTCTTTTTTCATAGAATTCATCTTTTCTAAAATCATTTTCATCTCTTTATCCTTCACCTCTAGATAAATTCTGAAACTCTTCTTCTCTTTCACTAAAGTGAATTTTCTGCAGTATCCAGTCTGCTGTTCATTGCTCCTCTTCAAGTTTTAGTTGAATAATTTTATTTTTTACCTTCATGAAATTTGACTTTTCTTAACTTTTTTTGATATTTGACATATATTTTTGAGAATCCAAATTAGACACTTTATAAAATGAGCTTTTCTTCTTGCAGTGAATCTATTTTAGGGAAGGCATTTCCTCTGCTTTCTCCAGATGGTCTCCTTTTGACTTACAGTATCTTTTCCGTGTCTTTCAGAGGAAGCCCCACTCTGCCAACTCTGTTCGTTGGGGCCATCTGCTCCAGACGAAAGCTCATCCACACATATTTTCTGTTTGCTGTGGCTATCTGTCCTATATCCTGCCCTCATTCCTCTTAGTTATAGGGTGTTAGTGGTTTTTTTTCAAGGTATTCTGTACCTACTTCCTAGGTACCTGACAATATGGAAAGTCACAAATCAACCTTCCATCAATACAATAGAAATTCCCAAGTATCTAATATGTGAGAGTCAGTTTTCCTCATTTCCAGTGCTAATACTGGCATATTAGTCTGATATTCTATATTTTCATGGCAGTTGTGAGTGGAAGTGAGTTAATTGTACTCCTGTTTTTTCTTTTTCCTCTTAAAACCACTATTTTTAGTTTCCATGAAGTACTATCTCCAGCTATGGGCACCAATGAGAGGCTGGTCTCTCAAATCTTTTCCTTATTGCTGTCCCCTTCCTATCTCTCCTTCTGATTTTGAACTCTCTGGTGTTCTACCTATACTGAGCAATCCTCTTCTTTCATGCATTCTCTACATTCCTTCCAAACAACAATAACACTTTTCTTCTGCCGTCAATCCTTATCTCTTCTGTTAAATGCTCAGGGTTAATATTATAGTCTTACATCATTGTGAATGTAATCATCATGATGTTTGACTGCATTAAACATGTTTAGAAGGCATCTCCCCAGTGAGGAGGGATCTTTCTCACTCATTGAGAAAACAGGGAGTTCCTGACATGATAAAGAATAGTTGTTCACATGGATATAATCTGATTTTAACCTGTTCTATTTGATTGAATAAACTATGCTGTCAGGACATTTATTCTACTTCCTTTTGTAACTCTAAAGTGACTGAAGGACTGAGAATTTAAGGACATAGGAATCTTTAGAGTTTGAAGCCATTTTGTTGTAAAACCAATTTTTTAGTCTCTTTTCCTTTTGATGCCTTATTATTTCACATATGTTTGATGATTCTGGGGTTGCATCAAATATTATTTTAAAAACTTTATCCTACCAAAAAAAAATCCAGAAGCAATCAGGCTTTAATTTATTCTGTGATTACCCAATTGCTCTTCTTGTGTCTGCATCTCAGCCTCCTGAGAACTTCCTTAGCCTCTTAGATTATTTAAAATTTAGCCCCAAAGCCTAGGAATCTGGGTGTTTAAATATGCCTTGTTGTGGACATATCTTTCTCTTAAAACAATAAAAACCCTTAGCAAAATCTCAGCCAGTGAAAGGATGCTGGACAAAGAGAAGCAGGTAGCCTAATGAGGACAAAGTGGATGTGATTCTAAAGGCAGCACGTTTGAAGGAAGAACACCTGTGCCGGGTCGTGGCCCAGCCTAGTACCCTGATAAGAAAAGTTGATGATGTGGGAAGAAGGTAACTGGGCACAGTAAGAATTTCCTCATGTGCTAATAATGGAACTTGAGTGCTGAGGCCCCTTTCAGCCTTCAGCTGAAAGTATTAAGAGGAAGAGAGCCTGAGATTCCAGCTCTTATGACTGGATGATTTCCTTATGGAATGTCAGAATCAGTGAGGTTACAGGAAGAGTGAATCATGTTCTATCCTATTTCCTTTATAGTCCATTCACTTGTACCTCCACCTCCTTTATAGTTTTTGTCATGTCTGTTTGCTGGTTTAATGGTAAACTAAAGTGAAAAGAACTTTAGCAGAATCTGAATCAATATTCTCAAAAATCTTTGAACCTGCATGAGCTTGTGTGGTCTTGTCTGGCTCAGTGCCATACAGACAAGGTCAGTTTTTAATGAAACTGTTTCATCCTGATTAGTCCAGTAGTAATTTTATGAAAAACGTTTGAGGGCAAAATTAACAACTTTACTGATGTATTAGATTCATCTTTCAAATGTAAACACTATTCATGATCTGAGACTGACAAGCTTACTTCTGCAAAGCCCTAAAGATTGTCATTTTGGGGTAGAAATCTCTCATTAATCAGAATGTTAAACAATCTACAGTACTTATATAATGTGTTATTATTTATCAACCTTGAGAAGCTCTATTTCCAAAGAGAGAAACAAAATAATTTCAACTAAGTGAACATAATATTAATGACAGCAGTATTATAAATAAATTTAAAATGATGTCAGAAAGCATGTAACAACAAGGAAAAAAGAAACCCTAATTCTCTATTATTTTTCCCCTTCAATGTGTGAAACATGCTGCTCTACTTCTATCCACAGACTTTGTTTGAAAATTTCTCAAGACACAAGCCAGCCCCATGTCAACAAAGGATGGGTACTTGGTTTGGTGTAATTAAAAGATTTTTACAACTTCTGTAATGGAAATCTCCAGGAAACTAAGAAAACTGGCAGTACATCAAACAATTCAATTGAAGGGAAGCAACAGGGTATATAGATGAAACACTGAAAAGAGTGCTATCATTTTCTGTAATATTAACATAGTAGTGATCTTAGGGCCCCATGAACATGAATTTCAGGCTCTCTTTCATAAACTTCCTCGGGATTAGGAATTATTCCAATATGATGTGAATACCCCTTTATATCCCTCTCATATTTTCAGTTGGAGCCTATGTCCCTAAACAGCTGTGTTGTCATTCTTCGAATAGGACAAACAGACAGGAAAGGAACACTACAGGGAACAGTGGCTCCCTGTGTGATACCACTCAATCAGAGAGAATCATGTTTCCAGTTTGAGGTTTGCTATTTTGACACAAGTAAGCAGAGTATGCTCTTGGAATGATCTATCTTTTTATACCTAATTATGTTGACTTCGAAGGCCTATTCAGCTGATTTGCACACCTGAAAACTCAGTTGTGATTTATGATGAGACTTGCCACTGGAATGTATTGGACCAAGACATGAGTTAGTAATCTCAGTATTTTCTTCAGTACTTTATCCAATGGGTACTGTTTTAAGAGAGATGTTATGTAACTATCAATGCCAAGTTCGGAAAGGGGAACGTTAGCTCATGTGCATTGATAATAGGATGCTTCTTGATTTTTAGTTGTGTTTTGCACAAGTTTCTTTATGTCCTAAAAATTATATAGATTTAACACAATTCCAATCTAAATCCCAACAGTATTTTTTTGGAGAAATTAACAAGCTGATTCTAAATTTCATATGGAAAGGCAAAGGTACTAGAACAGTCAAAACAATTTTGAAAAAGAATAAGTTGGAGGACCCACAAAGTCTGATTTAAGACTTACTATAAAGCCATTGTAACCAAAGCAGTGGTATTGGTGAAGGGTTAGAAACATAGATCAACAGAACAAAATTGAGAGTCAGAAGTAGATCCACACATATTTGACCAATTGATTTTTGGAAAAGGTACAAAGTCAATTTAATGGAGAAAGTATAGAATTTTTGTCAAATGATGTTTAAAAAATGGAACACAAGGAGGGCAATGCGCACTACCCGAAGGATGGACATATTTGAAACACGGACTTGGGGGGGGAACCAAGGGCAACACACGTAACCTAAACATCTGTACCACGGGGAGGGCGGCGGGAGGAGGGGGGAAGAGGGAGGAGGGGACGGGTATTTGCATACACAAGGAGTGCAATGCGCACTACCCGAAGGATGGACATATTTGAAACACGGACTTCGATGGGGGGGGAACCAAGGGCAACACACGTAACCCAAACATCTGTACACCCATAATTTGCTGAAATAATAAAAAAAAAGGAACATCTATATAAAAAAAGAATTTTGATCCATACCTCATACATTATACAAATATTAACTCAAAATGGATCATAGACTTAAATGTAAAATCTAAAACTATCAAATTCCTAAAACAAAAAAATAAGAAAATCTTTGTACTTTGGGCTAGACAGATTTCTTAGATATGATACCAAATGCACCAAAAAACAACAATAAAAAACTGATTAATTGGATTTCATAAAAATGAAAACCTGCTTTGTAAAAGATACTGCTAAGAGAATGAAAAACTGCACACTTCACAAAAATATTTGCAAAACATATTCTTAACAATAAAGTTTCCTCTAGAATATATAAAGAACTCTCAAAACTCAGTAAGAAACAAATCTAATTTTTTAATGGGCAAAAAAAATTCTATAAATTAATCATCAAAGAAGATCATGGATCAAAAATAAGCACATGAAATGATATTCAATATCATAAGTCATTAAGGAAATGCAAATTAAAACCATAATATAATACCACTACAGATTATTAGAGTGGATAAAGTAAAAAAAAAGAAGTGACAATACTAAGTGTGAATGAGCATTCTGAGCAAATGGAACTCTTGTACATTGCTGGTGGGAATACAGTATGGTATAGCCACTATAGAAGACAGTTTGCCAGTTTCATTCAAAGTTAACTGTATACTTACCATATGACCCACTGATCCCACTACTAGGTATTTATCCAAAAGAAATAAAATTTTGTACTACAAAAAAACCTGTACACAAATATTTTTCATGACTTTATTCATAATCACC
This sequence comes from Propithecus coquereli, assembly GCF_000956105.1. Lineage (NCBI taxonomy): Eukaryota > Metazoa > Chordata > Mammalia > Primates > Indriidae > Propithecus > Propithecus coquereli. Next base: position 3,926,940 of record NW_012148319.1, read on the forward strand.
AAAAACTGAATTCAACCCAGATGTCCTTCAACTGGTAGAGGGATAAACTGTGGTACACCTATACAGTGAAATCTATTTGACAATAAAAAGGAATGCACTATAAATTCATTTAACAATATGGATAAATCTTAAATGCATTTTGCTAAATGAAAGAAGCCAGACCTAAAATACTACATACTGTATGATTCAATTTATATGACACTGTGGGAAAGGCAAAACTCTGGAGACAAAAAACAAATAAGTGGTTGCCAAGGTTTAGGCTTGGGAGCAGGATCTGGTTACAAAGGGACTTGGGGGAATGCTTTGGGGATTTATTCCATATCTTGATTGTGAGGGTAGTTACAAAACTATATGCATTTGTGAAACTCACAGAACTATACACCAAAAAGAGTGAATTTTACTGTATGTAAATTTTTCTAAACTAAATAAGAAAAAAACAATACTTGAGAGTTAAAAGAAAATCATATTGCTCCTTGAGGATAAGGACTCCAGCTTCTTTTTCATTCTAGTCCCATACAGGGAATGTGTTGTTTAATTTTTGTTTAAAGTGCATTTTCTCTATATCAGGTCATAGTAAGAATTCTGTAGTCAGAACACTTCTACATTTCTGAGGACAACTAGATTTATTTTTATCAGAGATTTTTTTTGGAAATTCACATAGGAAAAGAAAGAAATAAAAGAGATCATTCATTAAAGCATCCCCAAGGCATTCCTCAGAATTGTTTTGTCTTAAATTACAAAGGAAGATTTTATTTTATAATGTGTCTGCATAAATAAGAGATTTTGCCCCAAATGAACCAAAGATGTCTTTTTTTCACAAAAGCAGAAATAACAAGAGAAATACATATAACCCTTTAAAACGTTTTTCTTTCCCCCTTCATTTGAAAATGTGACACCCCCTCGCCCTCGCCTGCAGCACCTCAGCTGCACAGCCAGGATGCGAAAGGATTATTAACGAGAGCGCTCTCATTCTGTTTTCAAACCCACATAATACCAGTCGAAAAAATAGCCTTGCTGAAAGAATATTATACATCTTTCACACCATACTTGGAGATTTCTGACAGCCAGATCCAAAAAAGTACAATACTTTGGAGTCTATGTCAACCAGAATGACTCCTCCTTACATAGAATCAAGAAGCAATGCCCCGTTTCCCCTAGAGATTCTCCCAGCCTAATATTCCCCCAAGTCAAATGTGTCAGGGGAAACCACATCTTGCTGTGGGATTCAGATATATTTAATATAAAGAAATGTTACTGCTCTACTGTTGTTGCTGTACTTACGGTGATGACAATCTAAAAAGTTCTCATGACAGCAGAAATGACACTTTTGACATGCTATATATAGAGACAGAAGTGTACAATTTAGAATCTGCAATGGATCGTGACTCAGTCTGCTTGTTCTCACACTTTGTATTGTTTCTTGGCACCACTGTGTGTCTTAAAGCACACACCAGTTCTGCCAGTAACAGACCTCCTTAGCTGATCCTCATTATCACCATGGCACAGAATCAAACCCCCATTCAGTTCTCTCTGCTTTTAAGAAAAGTATCTTTTAAGCTTTACATCATGTCATGTCAGAGAACTAGGGAGCTCCTTGCTTGGGGGATTTGCCCTAGCGCAGCACTCTCCAACCTTTTCTGCACCATGGACCAGTTTCATGGAAGACAATTTGTACACAGACCAGGGTGGGGTGGGTGTGGTGGAGTGGTGGGGAGGGGTGGCAGAATTCTGTGGCCCAGTCCCTAACAGGCCACGGACCGGTCTGTGGCCTGGGGGTTGGGCACCATAGCCTAGTGAGTGGAAAAGAAGTAAACCAATAAGCCAAAGCCTGTACAGCAACAAAGGAAAGCCCCTAACCCTAACATCTATCCCACCAGGCTAACCAACATCAAGGAAAAATCTTCTGCCTTTGGGACAATAACCTTCACTAAATCAGTAACATTCACGTTTTCCATCCTTTTCTGCAACATTTAGTCTTCAACATGAGAGAATGGAAGGAAACTCTTCCAACTTTACTCTCATCTGAAAGGCCATGTATATTCTGTTTGCCATCCTGACTGCTTTTATAATAATGGAAACGTTTCTGAGTAATGGAAAATATCCTGAGGCCATAATGGTTCCTTAGAATAAAATAAACGGAGAATAAGATGGAAGAGAAGAGGGCCAACAGAGATGAGAAAGGAAAGGAAGAGAAGCCGAGAGGAGCCAGAGGAGAAGGGTTCAGTATCTGGGCAGACTAACACTGACTTTCAGAATTTCATCAGGGCCTCAAAACCTTTATGTAAATGTTATTCTCTGCTCAGACAACTATCTCTGTGCCTTTTGGATAAATCAGGGCTCTGCTCTTCATTTCTAACTGTATAACTTACCTCCAAGGCATTTTCCGTAAACAGAACATTTGTTCTTAATTTTCTATCCTACATTGTATGGTACCACAACTTCCCTACTGCCACCAAGAATCTTCTTTCACTTGCATCAGAGTTGCAACATATAAGCACCCACGTATCCCCACACACAAACACAGACTGAGCAATCTTATCTGTTTGTCCATTCCTGTATCCCATATTTCTAAAAAGCTATTAGCTTGTAAAAGAGCTGGTAAAATTTAGGTGTGTTTTGTGTTTTCTATCTGTCCATTAATGAAGCTGGGTTTTATTGAGCATGATGTATAATTTGTTTTGTTCTAAAGTGTTTTTCTTTCAAAGAAAATAAATTTAATTATTAAAATTAAAAAACATAAGCACCTCTTGTATACTCCTGGATAGAGCTGGAACGCATTCTACTAAGTGAAGTATCCCAAGAATGGAAAGACAAACACCACATGTACTCACCATCAAATTGATATTAACTGATCAACACATAAATGCACATATAAGAATAACATCTATTGGATGTTGGGCGGGGGGGGAGGGCGAAGGGAGAGGAGGGAGGAGGGGACGGGTGTATGCATACACAAAGAGTGCGATGCGCACCACCCAAAGGATGGACATATTTGAAACTCGGACTTGGGGCGGGCAAGGGCAACATACATAACCTAAACATCTGTATCCCCATAATATGCTGAAATAAAAAGAAATAAAAGGAACAAAAAAACATGAGCATACTCATTTAAAAAATCAGAAACAAAATAAATCTCTGTCATTCTGTTTATAAAAACAAACTTTGTTAACTTTTTGTATATTATACCCTTGAAACTTGTTTCATTTAATATGTCATAAATCTTTTAGAACGTGTATTAGGCTTGGCTAATTTATTCTGTAGCTCAAAAATCTCAAATTCTAAATGGTTTAATACCACAAAAGTTTATTTCTTGCTCATGTTACATATCCTAAACAGGATAATGGAGGCCTCTGCATCACACATTCTACTCAGGGACCTAGGCTGCTGGAAGCTCCATCATCTTGTAACTGCCGTCTTTGGAATGCCCTCCTTCCTCAATTTCTAAGGGAGGAGATGGGAAAATCTTTCAATGGCCTTTAATACCTCAGTCTTGAAGTGGCACACCTTACTTCCGCATTTCATTGGCCAGAATAAGTTACACATGTTCGCCTAACTGCAAGGGGGACAGGAAATGAAAGCAGCAAGTGAAAACATTTAGTGTAGGCATGACTGTCTCCGCCATATCATGGCAATAATATAGATTTAACTCATAATTTTTATTGGCTAAAGAATTTTTTAAATGGATATATCATAATATGTTAATCAGCCGTAGTTGAACATTTAGGATTGTTTTGGTTTTTCACTACTCTGACTATGACAAACATCTCTCTATCTATAGCTTTGAGCACTTTCCTAACTGTTTTCTTAGGATAAACCTTTATAAGTTGAATTGCTAGGTCAAGGCATTAACACAATTTAAGGTTTTTATACATATGTCAAAATACCCTCCAGAACGGATGTCTAAATTTATATTTTCACAGCTATAATGAATATGTTCATTTCTTCATAGCTTCACCAACAATATTATTCATTTTGTACTCTTGCCAGTAAGGTGGGGATAGGGAGTAAAAGGAATTTCATTGTTTTAATTTTTTATTTCTTTGATTCTTTGATCTATGCTTTAAAATGATCCATTTTTCTGGAAGAAATTACTCAGGACAATTTAGGAGTTTAAGTAGGCCAATATAACAATTTATATAAAATGAGAAAATTAAGTAATTTCCATATAAATTGTTATGATAAAATATTATCATTTTAACAGTGTGTATTAAATAATTAATCTACTTATAGCTAAAAAGAAAATTTGATTTCTTAAAATTCTGAAGCAGCTATTTTATAATCTTAGATGTTTTGCCAGGATTTCTTTACAAAGAGAAAGTAAAATACTGCCAATTCAAAGGGTACAAAGTTGTAGTTATGTAAGATGAGTAAGTGTAGAGACCTAATGTACAGCATGAGGGCTATAGTTAAAAATACTATATTGTATACTAGAAATTTGCTAAGAAAGTAGATTTTAGGTGCTTATACCACACACACACAAAAGATAACTAAGTGAGGTGATAGATATATTAATTTGCTTGACCATAGTAATCATTTCACTATATGTATATCAAAACATCATGTTGTGCACTTTGAACATATATGATAAAAACATACTAAAAGAATATATGGAAATCATGTCATTTTTTCCCAAATGATATTATTAGAATTTTTAAAAATGGGTTGGAGATAGATGAATTCAGTGTTTTGGAGGCTCCATAATATACTATAGTCCAGAGGTCTGTGAATCAATTGTCT
>NW_012148319.1:3943941-3946422 GCF_000956105.1 Propithecus coquereli
GTGTGTTTCTTTATCTGGCTCAGAGAAACCTGAAAATGACTTTTCTTTGGCTCTTTAACACCTTCTTCACACACTACAAGAATGTTATCCAGAATGCATTTGGCCCCCTATCTGTCAAGAAACCTTGGTGAGATATTTCTCTGGAGTTCCTCCAAAGTGAAAGGAGCCCACATGGCATCCTTTTACACCTCTAGGGAAGAAAGGAGGTATTCAAACTACATCATTTGCTGGCCGTTTTCTTGGTTGGCTCAAAATACCAGCTTTACTCGAGCATTGGCACCTTATGCTAGGAAAATACTACCTTCTCAGTCGTTCTTTTTAGATAGACTTTGATCTACATTCTTCCCTTCTTTTTGTCTTTTCTTACCTATCCTTATGAAAAATTATAATAAGATCCTCCCATGAGTTCTAACATAATGGATAAAGTGATAAAGTGTTCTAAGATATAGTAATAATTTAGGTCACACAAAAACAAAACTTTAGCATAGTTGTTGAAAAGATCAGAACTTTCAATTTTAACATAATTCACAATTGTAACACATCATGTAAACTGATTTTCTTTCAATGTAATGTCTACATTATTAATTATCTTTGAGTTCTTCATGAAAAGTAACATTTCTAAATTCAAGATGGCATGGTAATTATGCTTATCCCTTCCTGGAAATTTACTCAATTGATTGGGCAAAAATGAACTTTTCAGTGATTTTGTTTCTTTATCTATATTTAAAAGTTTAATTTTTGTATGTCTTTTGTCCATGATTGTTCTTGCAAAGAAGAGAGTAATAATTAAATTGTTGAGTATAGACATACTAAATAAATAATTGAGCCTTCTGGAATCTACTGTGAGGCTTAAAATACATGTCTGAACTGTGTCTACTGGCATCATTACCTGGATTACTAGATAAGTGTTCATGAAAATATTAATTAGAAAGATGACATAGTCAATATTTATTTCCCAAGTGTCTTATAAAATTTGGGCTGCTACAAAAAACTACCTTAGACTATTTTATAAACAATAGAAATGTACTTCTCACAGTTCTGGAGACTGGGAAGGCCAAGATCAAGGTGCCAGCAGATTCAGTGTCTGGTGAGGGTCTGTTTTTCTGGTTCATAGATGGGCATCTTTTCACTGTTCTCACATAGCAGAGGGGTATAGGGACCTCTCTCAGGTTTCTTTTATAAGGGCGTTAATCCCATTCATGAAGACTCTACCATCATGACCTAATCACCTCCCAAAGGCCCCCCCACCTCCTAATATCATCACCTTGGGGGTTAAGATTTCAACATACAAATTTTGAGGAGAGACAAATATCCAGTCCATAGCACTGAGATCAATTATAGCAGAAAAATATAGTCCTAAGGAAGTTTTGGCCTTTGTTTGGTAGTCTAAAATAATTAAATGTTCCTAATGAAGACTCATTTCAACTCACATAACTCAAAATGTACAAAAACAATTTCTCCCAATGTGTGGTCAGTAGTCATGTTAGGCAGGGAAATCTATTTACTCTCTTTAGTTTTCAGTATATCCTGGATATCTCATAAATTTTTGATAGAATGAATTATGTTTTAAATCAGGAATTTTAGAAAGACTTATTAAAAATGGATCAAAGTTCACATTTCTGTTATCTGCATGATCATTTATGGACTATCACCTAACTGGTTCTCTTTCTTCTGATTTTTTTTTCTAATGCATTTATCACACATTTGTCATGAATTTATTTATTCATTCAACTATTATTTATCTCTGATAAGCCTGAAAATTCCAAGATAAAACAGTCTTTTAAATATCTGCTAAGCTCAAAGGACTACAATAGACATTGCTCAAAAGAAGACATACAAATGGCCAACAGTTATATGAAAAAATGCTCAACATCATTAAGCATCAGGAAAATGCAAATTAAAACCACAATGAGATATTACCTCACACCTGTTAGAATGGCTGTTATCAAAAAGACAAAAGATAACAAGTGTTGGCAAAGATGTGGAGAACAGAGGACCCTTGTATACTGTTGGTGGGAATGTAAATTATAATAGTACAGTCATTATGGAAAACCTCATGGAGTTTCCTCAAAAAATTAAGAATAGAACTATCTTGTGATCCAGCCATTCCACTACTGGGTATATATCCAAAGGATATCCAATGGATATGAAATCAGTATATCAAAGAGATATGTTCATTGCAGCATTATTTGTAATAGCAAAGATATGGACTCAATCTAAGAGTTCATCAACAGATGAATGGATAAAGAAAATAGCCAATGGGATACTATTCATGCTTTAAAAAAATAAAAAAGAAATCCTGTCATTTGCAACAACATAGATCAACCTGGAGGACATGTTAAGTGAAATAAATCACACATAAAAGACAAATATATCATGATCTCATTTGTATGTGGAATTGTAAAAAGTTGAACTCAGAGTTTTAGAAGGAGAAAGTGCAATGATGTTTAGCAGAGGCTGGGGGTGGGTGGTGGTTGGAGA
>NW_012148319.1:3946472-3950146 GCF_000956105.1 Propithecus coquereli
TATTTTACATATATACATATATAATTGCAGTATAGTATATTTTAGACAAAGCAAAAAAATCATAATTTATTAAGAAAAAATTAATAGATCAGTATTGAAAATGTCTAACAAATCACAACAAAGTTATAAGACAGACATCACGCAAAGAGAAGATATTTGCAAACACATTAGGCACAATGGTAGTATTCAGAGTATATAAAGAAGTTGTACAAATAATTGTGACAAAAAGACAAATATCTCAAAAGAAAATTGTATAAAATACATAAAAAGACAATTTACAAAATAGGAAACCAATTATGAAAAGATCTTCAAGCTTGGTAATCATTAAGGAAATCTAAGTCAAAGTAAAGAGATTTTATTTTTTGCCACCAGACCTCAAAAAGTCTGACAATATAAAGTGTTGGTGAGCATACAAAGAGAGAGGAACTATCAAACATTGCTGGTGGCAATGTAAATTTATATAATTCCTTTAGAGAATCAATTGGTGCTATGTAGTAAAGATGAAAGTACTCATACCCTACAACCCAGCAATTCTACTTGGAGATTTGATTGGAACTGGAGAACATTACCCTAAGTGAAGTATCTAAAGAATGGGAAAACATGTACTCATTATTAAATTGGAACTAACTGATGAGCACATATGTGCATAAAGGGAAGTAAATCTCAAAGGAAATCAAGCAAGGGGGAGGGAGAAAGAGGGGATGGGCGAAAACTTACCTTAACAGGTATAATGAACACTATCTGGGTGATGGGCACACTTTTAACCCTGACTTGAGCATTACAAAAGTGATCCATGTAAATAAAAACATTACCTCCTTAATACTTCGAAATAAAAAAAGAAACATCAAAAAACCAAAAGATTTATACAGTATTGTATAAAATAGTGAAAATTTGGAAATATCTAATAGGGGAATGGAGAAATAAATTATGGTATTGGCAGTTATATAATGAAATTTTACATAGCAGTTAAAGTGAACAAACTAGTTACATATATATTTACATGGGCAATCTAAAACACAATGTTGAGTGATAAAAATCAAGTTGAAGAATATGTACAACGTGAGTGCACTTAGGAATAATTAAAAGAACACACAAAGCAATACCATATATTATTCATAAATAGATGTATATATAAAATGACCTAGAAGGATACAAATCAAATAATGATTGCCTCTGGTGAGTGTGAGAGGAAGGGAAATAGGGTGTGGAAGACTAACAAATACAGTTTCAAATTTACCTGAAATTCACTATTTTATGAACCAGAGTGACAAACCATAAGCATTTGTTAATTCTGAAAAGTGACAGTACGATTGTCGGGGCAGAGGGGTGTGTACTTGTGTTTTTACTGTGTTTTTAGATGTTTCCTCCAAAATATTTAATGGAAGCCAGAGTTTTCAGAAAATCAGTGCAATGGGGAAGTAAGTGGTGGTCAGTGAACAATAAGTGCTTCAAAATGAGAATGACTTGCTCTGAAATATTTCCCTCAATTCTGCTAACCTGTTAGACTACTGTCTCTTCTTTATAAATTCTTTCACAATAAAATGAAATGTTAATTTGAGAGGTTAACCTCTTGATCCAGTGGCATAGTAAAATGGATTAACGTTCCAGATTAGCACAAAGCACTGCATGTCTTTAAGGAATGGGATAGGGCACAATTAATTATTTTAGACATCAGTACTCAGATTGTGATAATCGTCATCAGCTTCTGTGTAGATACTGTTCACAATTTGTAAAATGTAAGATTTAAAAGTAAAAGCCCAGAGTTTAGGATATTGGGGTTAAGGGTTGGGACCTAGGAAAGTCATCAGGGTAAGTGTGTGAGGAGTGGCCCCAGCAGGGGGATGACTTTATGTGGGTGACACAGAGGAGGAGAGAGCTGCAACCTGAAGAAGCCGGTGACAGTCCGTGCACTTGAACCAGAGCCAATCCTGCTGTCCAACATCTGACCTCCCCTCGGGTTCCTGAACTGCTTGATTTTCCTTTTGTTTTAGGTGCTAGGTTTTTGCTTAGCTAATTAGTCAATATTTATCGATGCCCCCCTCATTATTCATGGAACACTGTATTCAGTAGAGTGGACACAAAAGAAGTAGAAATATAAGCCACTTAGAAGAAGCGTAGTGTTACTGTATTAAAAATCCTTTCTGTAACAGGATTAAGAAAAGATTTCTGATCTACATACTTTTCTAGACCATCACGACTCATAAATCAACAAATAGAATTCCTTTGGAAAAGGACTTTTCTGGTGAGCTAATTTGGGGCTTAGATTTTGTGGATAAATTGGGTTTTCTTCTTTCTTCTTTCTTTCTGTTCTTTTTTGACAGAGATCTCTCATTTCTGGTATGTGGTGACTTCTGCCTGAATTTCCCTTGATTTTATATATTTCCCATAAAATCTGATTATGAAATACTTCCAATGTCTGAATTTCCTTTTATTTTTTTTTTTTTGACTTTTATTTTTCCCTCAGAGGAATACATTTCCACAATGACATGTAAATGCTACTTGGGCTCATCTGATCCATCACTCGGAAAACCTTTCTAAGCCTTAATAACATTTTCACTTCTGTTTGCTATTGTGGTATATGGTGCTGACACACTTAGAGAGTTTGTGGTCTTTCCCAGCACCTGCTTTTTTCAAATATGCAACTGAATTTTTCACAGTTGAACTCTAACATTTCTCTCCTAACTGAGTGAAGTTTCACAACACATTTGAAATATTTCTGAGGCTGGGCATATGTTCCTGTTTATCCAACACAAAGCTGAGGCCTCTTTGAACTTTCATCTCCTGATGATGTGCCTCTCGTATTTTAACATCATAACACTCTAAGATTGGAACTGTTTGAAGGCTTTTGTGCTTTCCAAAGGATTTTCTCTCTTTTCTCTCCTTAGTTTTTCTCTTCCCTCATTTTAAACGGCTGTCTAAGGGCTTCAATAGAAGAATGTATTGGTGGCCAAGATGGCCAATGCTAATAAACCTTTGATATGTGCTCTCTGTTTCCTCAGTGGAGACTTTTCTAAAATCTTTGTTCTATACATATTAAAAATCCTACAAGACTTTCTTATGCGTTCTAATACACCATTGCAGTATCTGCAGCCCAGTCTATGTATTCCAGCCCGCTCTCCATTCTTTTTGACTGATGTTGTTTCTCATAGATCATGAGAGGCTAGCGTTAGTACAGCCTTACCTCCATTAGGAACTGGAATGATGTGATTATAGGGTGAATGTTCTAAAATATTAAAACTCTTCTGAAATCCTGTCAGGTTTGACTTTATTTTTTGTGTGTGTACGTGTGTGTGTGTATGTGTGTGTGTGTGTGTGTGTATGCATGCGTGTGTGTGTGTGTTTCTTTATCTGGCTCAGAGAAACCTGAAAATGACTTTTCTTTGGCTCTTTAACACCTTCTTCACACACTACAAGAATGTTATCCAGAATGCATTTGGCCCCCTATCTGTCAAGAAACCTTGGTGAGATATTTCTCTGGAGTTCCTCCAAAGTGAAAGGAGCCCACATGGCATCCTTTTACACCTCTAGGGAAGAAAGGAGGTATTCAAACTACATCATTTGCTGGCTGTTTTCTTGGTTGGCTCAAAATACCAGCTTTACTCGAGCATTGGCACCTTATGCTAGGAAAATACTACCTTCTCAGTCGTTCTTTTTAGATAGACTTTGATCTACAT
>NW_012148319.1:3950196-3951941 GCF_000956105.1 Propithecus coquereli
GAAGCATTGGAAAGAAAGTCTTAGAGAAAACAGGGGAGCACTCTTAAGAAATGGTGTGTCACCAACACTTTTCACATCATAGAGGACAATATTGTGTGGAAAAATAACATTAGCAATCCTGAGTATGTGAGAAATCAGGCTATAAATGCAAAATTTTAGGAATACCGTACCCAATTTATTTCCTTATATTTTCCTCTTCGTGCAGGCTCAACAGTGATACGTGATGAAAATCTTTGTATCTGAGTGATAAAATGTTCTAGTTGAATGGCAACATTTTTTCTTTTTTACAGCTAATAGTATCTTACAGTCAATAAAATAGTTATAGAGAATAAAAGAGGATGAAAGATTGAAGACTTGAAAGAGGGGGAAGTTCCTGGAAGAGTTGAAAGTGGATAAGATAATGGATACAGGTAGAGGAGTCACCTGGGAAAGAAGGTGAAATTCTTCCTCTGTTGGAAGGAAAGGAAAAGGTGAATTTTTTTCCTTTAATATCTCATTATTCTCTACACCTACCTCCCACTCATGCTGCAGCAGACATTCAAGTCAGTCTTCCAAGAGGAAGTGAATCTGAATAATAAAAAGAATCTGCATAATAAAAGTTGGCATTTATTGAACACATGCTATGTGCTAAGCATTTTACTGAAAACTTTACATGTAGATCAGAAGGGAAAATTTGAAAATATGTCAGTTTGAGGGTCTTAATTTATTTGTAAAGTTTAAGTTAAGACATGTGAGGTTTCCCAAGAGTGTTTTTAAAGAGGATGAGGAGGATGAAGAGAAGGAGAAGGCAAAGACAAAGTCAAAGGCCTATAGGTAATGAGATTCTCATTACATGACAATTTAATAGATAATTCATAGATTCTAGGGCTCTAGTATTCTACAGATGATATTGGAGCATACTAATGTAAGTTCATCTGTGGGAACATACTCAAGTTTGGAGTAAAGTTGAAAATTTTAGAATAGTCTTTATGGGAAATAAAAGTAAATGACATTTATAGAGTGTGTCTATCCTGGACAGTAGACCAAGTGTTTGCATTCATTCTTTCATTTACTTACAAGGAAGAAATTACTGGGAGCCAGTACGGTGAAGCGCTGTAGAGCATGGGTTACGGAAGTGTAAATCCTGGCTCTGCTATTTGTTAACCTATGTGAACTTAAGTTAGTTATCCTTTTGGTCTCAGTTTCCTCATCTGTAAAATGGAAATGAGGAAGATAGAGATAATAATAGTACCTCCTTCATTATGTTGTGAATATGTCTGAGTGCTGCTGACTAAAATAGTTTAGTGAGGATCAAATAAGTTAATTCTAAAGGGCTTATAAGAGTATTATTAATTTTCATCTTTTTATACATGAGAAGATCAAGAATGCATAGAAGAATCTGTGTGATATAATAAAAGCCATGTTTCAGATAAGGAAACTGAGGCATGGAGAGGTTATGGTCATATACTTAGTAAGTGGCAGGGCTGGCCTTGCTATTAAGTCTCTCTAATGCCAAATATTATACTGCCTTCTTAATATGGTAGGCAAATTTGAGATGAGAAACAATTGCTAAGCAACAGAGTAGACCCAGTTGAATAGCATGGGTTTTCGATGCTCGATAGGTTTGATAACTTCAGCTTCTGTAGACTGTCAGAGAAAGTGACAAATATGTGGGTAATATTTGTATATGTATAAATTTATGTATTTTTGTATATTTTACATATATACATATATAATTGCAGTATAGTATATTTTAGACAAAGCAA
>NW_012148319.1:3964011-3971201 GCF_000956105.1 Propithecus coquereli
AAATATTTCTATTGAATTATTTTAATTCAATACAAGAGTATTTATCTTTACCTTTTCCTGTGATTCACATAACCTGTATATCACTGGTGTCTTCAAAGAACTTTTCATTATAGTAAAATAACTGTGCTGTAGAACCACTATTTGTACCATATTGCGGTGCACAAAGTTAATTCTTTGGAGGAGGGGTAGAGCAAGATGGTGGAGTAGAACTCTCCAGGGATCATCTTTCCACAGAAAATCAATTTGAGCACTATCCATGCATGAAAAAACCTTCACAAGATTTCAGAAAACCAGGTGAGAGATCAAAGTACCTGGTTTTAGCATAACAGTAAGAAAAGATGCATTGAAGAGGTTAGGAAGGACAATTTTACATTACCTTCGTCACCCCCTCTCCAAACCCAGGCAGCCCAATGTGGAGAGAGACACAGTCCGCTTGGGGGAAGGAGAGGGAAGTAAGCGTAGGACTATGACTTACAACATAGTACTGGACTGCCACATTAAAACCCAGACATGAGATAACCTCTTGGCCCCTGACACCAGGCCAATACCCATGGAAAGAGCTTCTAGACCTATCCTGGTGCCATGAGGGAACCCACAGCCTTGGTGGATGGACTCCTATCCTGGCCCACATTTGCAGCCTTAGGCTGCAAATAAACTTCACTGCAGATAGGCTGTAGCACCTTGTAGGCCTTAGCTGCACCCTGGTGCTGTGTTGGTCTCGGTGATAGTGTGCTTTGGGTGCAACCCCATGTTATGTCAGCCTCAGCAGCCATGGGATTGCTCACATCACCTCTCCCCCAACCCCATGCAGCACAGTATGGAAGGAGACACTGTTCACTGGAAGAAGGAGAGGGAAGTAAGTGTAGGACTTTGCCTTGCAATACAACACAAGGCCTACATCAGTGAAATGTAGACAAAGCAGAAGCCCTCAGCCCCTGACATAAGTTGGTACTTGGGAATGAAGCCTCTAGACCTGCTCTGGCACTAGACAGGAAACCATGGCCCCAGCAAAATAGACTCAATCAGTATCTGACCCACCTCACTGCTGGTCAACTACAGTGGCCACAGACCCTGAATAAACCTCAGCAGCAAGCAGGTCCCAGCATAGGCCCTGGGTGTGCCCCAGCACTGCATCAGCCTCAGGGGACAAAGGACTGTGGATGCAGTAGTCCTGGGTTTAGGGTGCTGCTAGGCACTACCATGGCTGAAGTAGTCATGGGGTTAGAATCCTCACCAGCCAACATGCGTGTAATCACTGGACAGGCTTACTACTGAAGGAAGCTTCCAAACAAAGCCAGATGTACTTATTTCAGTATGCAGACATTGATGCACAACCACAAGGATCAAGATCAATCTGGGAAATATGCCATCACCAAATGGACAAAATTAGGTGCCAGTGACTGGCCCTCAAGAGATGGAGGTGGAAGAACTGCTTGGCAAAGAATTCAAAATAACTGTTTTAAGGAAGCTTGGTGATCAGTTGGTTGAGGCTATATGGCTTTATTTCTGGGTTCTCTATTCTGTTGCAGTGATCTATGTGCCTATTTTTATACCAGTACCATGCTGTTTTGGTTCCTGTAGCCTTATAGTATAATTTGAAGTGAGGTAATGTGATGCCTTCAGCTTTGCTATTTTTGCTTAGGATAGCTTTGGCTATTTGGGCCCTTTTTGGTTCCATATAAATGTTAGGATTGTTTTTTCTAATTCTATGAAAAATGATGTTGATATTTTCACAGGAATTGCATTGAATCTGTAGATTTCTTTGGGCAATATGATCATTTTAACGATATTGATTCTTCTAATCCATGAGCATGGGATGTTTTTGCATTTGTGTTATCTACAATTTCCTTCATCAGTGTCTTGTAGTTTTCCTTGTAGAGATCTTTCACATCCTTGGTTAAATGTATTCCTAGGTATTTTATTTGTAGCCATTATACATGGGATCGAGTTCTTGATTTGGTTCCCAGCTTGATTGTTACTGGTGTATAATAATGCTACTGATTTTTGTATTCTGATTTTGTATCCTGAAATTTTACTGAATTCATTTATCATATCTAGGAGTGTTTTGGAGGAGTCTTTAGGGTTTTCTAGATATAAGATCATGTCATCAGCAAACAGAGACAATTTGACTTCCTCTTTTTCAATTTGGATGCCTTTTATTCCTTTTTCTTGCCTGATTACTCTGGCTAGGACTTCCACTACTATGTTGAATAGGAGTGGTGAAAATGGGAATCCTTCTCTTGTTCCAGTTCTTAAGGGATTGCTTTCAACTTTTCCTTGGTCAGCATGATGTTAACTGTGGGTTTGTAATATATAAGGGTTTTATGATTTTGAGTTATATTCTATGTTTGTTGAGGGTTTTTATCATGAAGGATGCTAAATTTTATTAAATGCGTTTTCTACATCTATTGAGATGATCATATGATTTTTGTTTTTAATAATATTTATGTGGTGAATCATATTTATTTATTTATGAATACTGAACCATCTTTGCATCCCTGGATTAAAATCCACTTGATCATGGTAAATAACAGATTTTCAATGGAGACAAAACAGCCATATATTGGAAGGAGATGCCATATAGAACTTTGATAGCTAGGTAGGCGAAGTCAATGCCTGGCTTCAAAGCCTCAAATGACAGAGTGACATTTTTGTTAGGGGCTAATGCAGCTAATGATTTTAAGTTGAAACCAATGCTCATTAACCATTCCAAAATCCTAGGACCCTTAAGAATTATGCTAAATCTATCTGCCTATGCTCTATAAATGGAATAACAATGCCTTGATGATAACATATCTATTCACAGCATGGTTTACTGAATATTTTAAGCCCACTGTTGAGACCTACTGCTCAGAAAAAAAAGATACCTTTCAAATTATTAGTGCTTAGTGACAACACACCCTGGTCATAAAAGAGCTCTAATGGAGATGTATAAGGAGATTGATGTTGCTTTCATGACTGCTAACACCACATCCATCCTGCAGCCCATGGATCAAGAAGTAATTTTGACTTTCAAGTGTTATAATTTAAGAAATACATTTTGTAAGCCTATAACTACCATAGATAGTGATGCCTCTGATGGATCTGGGCAAAGTAAATTGAAAACCTTCTGAAAATGATTCACCATTCTGGATGCCACTAAGAACATTCATGATTCAGGGGAGAAGGTTAAAATATCAAGATTAACAGGAGTTTGGAAGAAATTGATTCCAACCCTCATGGACAACTTTGAGGGGGTCAAGACTTCAGTGGGGGAAGTAACTGCAAATGTGATGGAAATAGTGAGAGAACTAGAATTAGAAGTGGAGTCTGAAGATGAGACTGAATTGCTGCAATCTCATGATTAAACTTGAATGATCGAGGAGTTGCTTTTTATGAATGAGGAAGGAAAGTGGTTTGTTGAGATAGAATCTACTCCTGGGGAAGATGCTTTAAACATTGTTGAAATGACATATCAAAGGATTTAGAATAGTGCATTAACTTAGTAGATATAGCAATGGCAGTGCTTGAGAGGATTAACTCCAATTTTGAAAGAAGTTCTACTATTTTGTAGTAAAATGCTACAAAACAGCATTACATGCCACAGAGAAATCTCTTGTGAAAGGAAGATTCAATTGATTCAGCAGACTTCATTGTTATCTTGTTTTAAGAAATTGTCAGAGGCACCCCAACCTTCAAAAACCACTACCCTAGTCAGTGAGCAGTCATCAAGCTTGAGGCAAGACCCTCCATCCACAAAAAGATTATGACTTCCTAAAGTCTCAGATAATAGTATCTTTAGAAATTAAGTATTTTTTAATTAAGAAAGTTACATTTTTCTGGGAGATAATGCAGTTGCACACTTAATAGACTGCCGTGTATGGTAAACATAACTTTTTTATACACTGGTAAACCAAAGAATTTGTGTGATGCAGTTTATTGTGATAATCTGGAATCCAACCCACAATATATCCAAGATATGCCTCTAAAAGCTATAGTAATGAAAACAGTGGGATACTGGCATAAAAATAGACATGTAAACCAATAGAACAGAATAGAGAACACAGAAATAAATTCATGCACTTACAGCCACTTTTCTACCTAGGTGCCTTGAATACATACTGGGGAAAGAACAGTCTCTTCATTAAATGATACTGGGAAAACAGGATAGCCATATGTAGAATACTGAAGCTAACCCCCTATCTCTCATTTTATACAAAAATCAACTCAAAATAGATTTAAAGACTTAAGTGTAAGACTCAAAATAATACAATTACTAGAAGAAAACATAGGGGAAATACTTCATGATGCTGGTCTAAGCAAAGATATTTTGGATCAAACCTCAAAAGCACAGACAAAACTTACAGAGAGAGACAGATGGGATTATATCCAATTAAAAAGCTTTTGCATAGCAAAGGAAACAATCAGCATAGTAAAGAGACAAGCTACATAATTGGAGAAAATACTGCAAACAATGTATATGACAAGAGATTACTACCCAGAAAATATAAGGAACTCAAACAACTCAACAGCAAAAAAAAAAAAAAAAAATCCACAAAACCAAAACAAACAAAAAACCGCAAAACCAAATAATCCATTAAAAAATGGTCAAAAGAACTTAATGTACATTTCTCAAAAGAAGACATACAAATGGCCAAATAGATATTTGGAAAAAATGCTCAACATTACTAATCATCACAGAAATGCAAATAAAAACCACAATGAGATATCTCCTCACCCAATTAGAATAGCTATTATCAAAAAGGCAAAATATAACAAATGCTGGTGTGAATGTGGAGTAAGGGGAACACTTACACACTGTTGGTACAAATGTAAATTAGTACAGACATTATGAAAAGTAGTATGGAAGTAACTCAAAAAATTGAAAGTAGAGCTACCATATGATCCACCAATTCCATTACTGGGTATATATCCAAAGGAAATGAAATCAGTATGTGGAGGAGATATCTGTACTGCCATATTTATTACAACATTGTTCACATTAGCCAAGAAGTGGAATCAACTTAAATGTCCATAGATGGCTGAATGGATAAAGAAAATGTGGTGTATATAATATATATATACATATATATGTATGTATGTATATATATACAATGGAATACTTCTCAGCCATAAAAAAAAACTTGTCATTTGTGACATGGGTGAAAATGGAGGATATTACGTATGTTAAGTGAAATACACCAGGCATGGAAAGACAAATACTGCATGATCTCACTCATGTGGAATCTAAAGAAGTTTATCTCAAAGAAGTACAGAGTAGAATTGTGTTTACCAGAGTCTGGGTAGGGTAGGAGGGAGGGAGCAGGGCAAGATTGGTCAACGGGGACAAAGTCAGATAGGAGGCATAACTTACGGTACAAATTTGCAGTCAGGAGGAATAAGTTCTGATGTTCTATATTGCACAGTAGGGTGACTATGGTTAATGTTATTGTATTATTAATATATATTTCAAAATAGCTAGAAATGAGGATTTTGAATAGTCTCACCATGAAGAAATGATAAATGTATGAGATGGTGGATATGCTAAATACCATAATTTGATTATTACACAGTGTATACATGTATTGAAACATCACACTGTACCTCATAAATATGTACAATTATGTGTGCATATTAAAAAAGAGTATTTGAAAGAGAGAAAGTCTATTCAAATAGTCTTTCTGAAAAAAGTTGCTTGAAAAAGAAATACATAAAAACTGAGAAAGGAATCAAAATTAAGAATTGAAGAATGAAGTAGCCTTGTGATAACATGGCTTTTGATAAGTGTTGTATTCAGTTAAACATGGAGTGGCCCAAAAATTTATTGTAATTACAATTATAACGCACAATACAAATGTCAAAGGGATTTTTAAGAGAAAATACTAAAAGTTCAAAATAATATTTTAATATTAACTAAGTGAAACTAAACATTTAAATTATAAATATGATGGAGGCAATGGGGGAGTGTTGAAAGAAGTAGATATCTGCTAAATTGCATGCCTTAAATAAAGAAGGATTCAGAAGATGAGTTCATTGTTTATTTTTAGTTTTTATTACTATGATTTTTCAAGTAATAAGAGTAGTTTTTTATTATAGATCATTTAAAAAAGAGCTTGTATTGACTGGTGTAAAAGTTTTTCTCTTTATGTACTTTTTGTTTTTCCAGTATTTCTGAGACGAGCCAGTTATATACACTGATTTCAGATATTACTATATTACTTGGATATATTCTGCAAAAGGAAATTCTAATAGTGCTTTCTCTAAATATATAAAACCTTGGATTTTTATTCATTCAGGATTCAATGTTGAAAACCAAAACCAAAATTTAATTTGTTTTTTCTTTCCTAGAGAATCTTTTGTTGAAATTGCTAATTACAAGTAAAATGGCCAAAAATATTAATAAATCAAGAAGGAAAGGGAGCTGATTTATGGATCAAAGATGATTGTGTATGTCAGTTATGTCTATGATATTATCGACACTTTAAGAACATGGGGGAAATGAATCTCACTGGGATGCAAAGTTATCATGACACCAGAGGAAGGAGAAAAAAGCCTGACTAATTCCTACAGAAAGATTCAGTCAAGCTATGTGTGGGAGGAGAGGCGGAAGAGTAGCAAAGGATGAGTCACCAGCTGCCTATATTCCTGTTAGAGGCCTACCATGTCTTCTAGAGATTGTCCTAATTCCCCTGTTCAATTTATGTGCTCTTGAATTAGCTTTCTCTTGTCCACATATAGAAATTGTAAATGACTTCTGAGCCAGGGGATAAGTCAGGGGATAAGCTACAGGAGCTGCTTTTGAGTCATTCTCTTACTAATGACAGGAAGGAAATAAATGCTGCCTAGGAAAGTACAAAATGAACATAATGGAAAGCAATAATTTGCCTCTTACTAAGGCAATAACTGCATAGGGATTTGAGAGAATATTAGAAAATCCTTGGAGAAAAAAACAGAAGTTTCAAGAATCTTAAGTAAGCTAGCAAGTCCGCATGCATATTGCTATGTTATCTTCAAAGAAACAAGAAAGGAAAAACTGACTTTTCAGATAAATGAGTCGATTGGATTCTCAGTAAAGCTCATGAAAAACTTACCTTTATTTACATGTATAATATTAGGAACTATAATGAAACACTTAAAAATGGAGTGTTTTAAAATGGGTTGAGAAATTATCTTCACATATTTGAGGCTGCCTAATCAGACTTTTGAAATAC
>NW_012148319.1:3972702-3973645 GCF_000956105.1 Propithecus coquereli
GTAAGAGGTAAGGGTTAACTTGTCCAAGACTAATCCCCTGGAGCCTGGCTTCCTAAAGAGAGAGCTGGATTCCTGCAAACCTCCATGGAAACTGGCTATATGATCTATGTTTGAGACAATCAATACTTGTAAGTCTCAATGCTTGGACCCCAGTTCCTCACTCCATCATGACATTTTAGAGGTCAGTGCTTCCTCATGAAGGTGGATGTGCAAATTCTTTTCTGACTTGCCACATCATGCAGCGTATAAGCCTTAGACCTCACCTACCTAACTCCCAAGAAAGGGGCTGACATTCTTCCCATCCACGAACACCAAACTAGCAGCTTAAAGCTGTAACAGAAGTTCTGCATATCATGTTGCTATTGAATACTGGCTTTTAATCCCACCCACCCTGGGAAGGAGCTGGCATTTCCCTAATCCTGTAGCATAAAAGCATTGCAGCCCAAAGATCTGTGTCCCTTTCCCAGATATCGTAGTTAGGTTCTACTAGACTGCCGTGTGGTGCCCCACAGCACCTGCTACTGCTCCTGCCCCCCTACATATTTCCCAGGAAATGCTACTCAAGCAAGCCTAGCATGAGTGACATATGGCCGCTTGACCTCATTTATATTTTGACATTATCAAGTTAAACTTTGTTTTGCTAACTTGAAAGATATAAAATGCTTTTAATATCCATTCTCTTGGCCATTAGTGGGCTGAGCATCTTTTCATATGTTTATTGTTTATTTTTGTTTTCATCTCTCTGAAGTTCCTATATAATAGTCTTTGTCTTTTTCTTATTAATTTGTGGAAGTTTACTGAAAACCAATCCTCTGGCTCTTAGATGTGCTGTAAACTTTTTTTCCCAATGTTTGTCCTCTAACTTTATTTATGGTATCTGTGTTTGAAAAAATCTACATTTCTACTCCTGCCTTTCACCCAAACTTCAATCTGTATTTTTTTT
>NW_012148319.1:3974600-3976572 GCF_000956105.1 Propithecus coquereli
TTTTTTTTTTTTTAATCTTTAGGCTCTTTCCAGAGACAATATAAACTTGATGCCAGATAAATACACTGTGAAATTATTTCTTGGCTTTTTTCAGAGTTGATAGAGAAAATATTACATTGTCATTTTCCTTGCAGAGTGCTACCTTGAGTTCCGAGTTTGTAGTTGGAGAAAAAAATACGTTTATGCAAATAAACTATCATGTGCCAATTTTTAGCCAATGGAAGCTATACTATAAAATGTTTTGATGTTTATTTAATATGCAAGTCAATTCCTTTATTCACCTTTCCATGAGAAGGTTCTTGGCAAGCCTCTTTTCTTGACCTTTTAATAGAACATAAATTTGTGAGTATGTAGGAGCTCTGGAGGGGGCCAGCACTTGCAGCTGTTCCTCCCTGCCACCTATTCTCCTACAGGGTCGCTTCCAGTCCCATCTATAGGAATTTCTGTGTGGGTTTACTACATGTTGTCTTTTTACATGAGCCATATGACCACTGAAATTTTATTTCTCAGTAGCTAGCTAGGTAGAAAAAAAATCAACTGTGGTTGTAATTTTAATGAAGCAGAATTTACATTGTTTCCAGGCGGTCTGCCAATTTGCTATTTAGGAAAGTGAACCCAGATGCAGCTTAATTAGCCTTTTTTTTTTTAATCACCAAAAATTCTCTTGTCAAGATGAGATGAAAGGTAATAATATACTCTTAATGGTTTTGCACACCAGGCAAGAGTCAGTCCCTAACTTCAGTGAATAGGAAGTAGCTGGCATTTCCCAGAGACACTAAAAGTCCTTTCCCCACTCCTGTCCACCATCTGCTGTAATTATACACTCTCTTCTCTCCTGTTCAACTTGTTTCTGTTGGCTTCAACAAATACATTAGTGGCTAAGGTATGGCCTCTTGACCGAAATAGCTTACAAAGCAAATTGTAATAAGTCTTTCATCAAGCCATGAAGATTTGCGTGATATTAAAAGTGTCTTGATAAATAGGTTTAAATTTTACACTCTCATAGAATATTGAATTGCAATTTATGTTTCACAATTTTCAAAGTTGATTCCTGTAGCCATCACATTTTATTTTTTATCATGTTTCTATTATTTAAAGTGTGTGTGTGTGTGTGTGTGTGTGTGTGTACACACCACTAGACCGTTGTGATATACCGGGATAACAAAAGCTTGCAGTAAAACAGATTGATTGTGGCCCCTGCCCCCAGATATCCACCTAAAAGTAATATTATAGTAGGATTGATAAATCTACTATGTAATATAAAACCAAGAGGCAGAATATCTCATCTGAGTCCCAAATATGTTGATTATTCTCTTGTAAAAGAATAAATGAAACTTAAGGGTCTACTTCATGTCCTCTACCAAAATGTAAATGGCTGGACTCATTCCGTGTTCCCTTTCTTCAGCACCAGCCCACCCCTATTCCCTTGCACCTTCTCTACTGTAGTAGATGATTACCTGATAAGAGCTTCCTAGAGCTGTTTGCTCTTGCATCCTTTCCCTGTCTTTTCCCTGCTCTGCTCTGTACAGTGGGCACTAATCTTTGCAACTGTGGTTCCCATGCTCAGTGGCTTTGGACTGGATTGTGGAAGAAGGTGGTGGGAAGGAAGAAGCTAGGGTATCTCTCTTCTTCTCTCCCTGCCAGCAGCTTCATAAATCCACTTCTTGGCAGGCAGGCCAGCTATGGTCCCAGCTTCCACTAGTGTTTGTAACACTCCCTTTACTCTTTATCCTTCCATCATGGCTGGAGTGGCTTCCTGCTGTTATGAATCTTTGGATTGGACCACTATCCTATGTTTGGTTTCTCAGCTCTTTTATCACCCAGGGACTTAATTTTCTGAATTAAAGACTTTTTAATTACTCAGGTGGTTTCTGTTTCTTGGCTAGACTCTGATGATACACATAATTTCCTCAGTACATATGAAATAACCTTTCACACTTTTGTGTTTAAAAAAAAAAAATCTCTGTAAAGA
>NW_012148319.1:3978717-4086395 GCF_000956105.1 Propithecus coquereli
TGATAAAGGAAAAAAATGGTGGAGGATTCACATTTACTGATTTCAAAACTTACTATGAAGCTATAGTAATCAAGATGGTATGGTACTAACATAGAGGTATAGATCAATGGAATAGAACTAGTAGTTCAGAAATAAACCTTCACATTTATTGTCAATTGATTTTGTGTGTGTGTGTATGTGTATGCATGTGCGACCGGGAGGTGGGGGAGAGGGTCACACACTGTCGCCCAGGCTGGAGTGCAGTGCCATCATCACAGCTCACTGCAACCTCCAATTCCCAAGCTTAAGCGATACTCCTGGCTCAGCCTCCCAAGTAGCTAGGACTACAGGCACATGCCACCATGCCTACCTAATTATTTTTATTTTTTGTAGAGCTGTATTGCCCAGGCTCATCTTGAACTGCTGGTTTCAAATGATTCTCTGGCCTTGGCCTCCCAAAATGCTGAGATTACAGGTGTGGACCACTGCACCAAGCATTAGCTGATTTTTAATAAGGTGCCAAGACAATTCAATGAGAAAAGAGTAATCTTTCAACAAATGGTACTGGGACAGCTGGACACAAACCACATGACTCTCTTCCTCCTGGCCGGGTTCACACATTTCTTATACCTGCCTTGTGCCTGTAAGCATTTCATTTTTCAGCTTTGATCTAGTCCAACCCATCACTCAATGCTTGAATTCTTCCTACCATTTCCCTGCTAAAAAGGTTTTAGCATATGCTTGAGTATGTCTTATGGCAGGGATCTCCTTTGCATTGAACATGATTACTTAAACCCGTAAGTAGTCCTTTACAGAAATAATTTTTTTCATACCAATTGAAGGGTGATGCTATTATTAATTTTTAGAAAGTGAGGGTGTGCAGAGATGCTAGATGTCCTGTGATGCATGTGTCAGTTTTTTACAATACAGAATTATGGTGCATGACTTTCAAATATTCCATCAACATTCATATAGGGAAAAAAACGGTTTACAATTATTTGAGAGTCTAGAAAATGATTTTACATATCACAACAAAGTTTCTTCCTTCCTTCATAGTTATAAATTACAATTTTCAGAAATTTGGTACTGTTTAAATCAAAGAAATACTGTATTATGTTTTCTGAGAGTTGTTCACCATTTCAGAAAATCACATAAGCAAAACAATGCCATTCATTATAATTAAGTCACCGATATAACATAACAGTGCTAGTTGACACATTAAGCTGCCACATGCAGATAGATAACAAAGGAAATCTGAGACTCTTTTAACAGACTTAGAAATAATATTATTAAATTAGTGAAGATATACAAGATACAGGGATCTTATTGAATTTTATTAATAAAGATTGCTTTTATATTTCATGTTCTTGCTATCACATATATTTTAAAATTTTTGTGAATAACAATGATAAGAAACTTAGATTATATAAGTTACATGTTGAAATTACCTATTTATTTTGGGGGTTGTCTTTTTTTCCTGTATTACATAAATTCTGCCTCTGTCACAGTTTTACTGTGGTTTCTTGTTTCTTCTTTTGGCAATATGACCTCCAATCTCCCAGAGCTTATCAAAAGATATGGTCTTCTGGGTCTTTCTAAGTGCCAGACACTGATTGTGAGCCTCAACATGTGGAGAAATTTTAAAGTGAGAGATATGTTTTCAGATATACTTTGTCACTATCCCATCATAACACTGGAAATTATTTTGACACTGCATTTATAAATAAGGCCCAGCTCGTTTGTGCTAATATCATACTTCATCATTTTCTCTGTTTCCAAAGTCTGTAATTTGCCTTGGCATGTTATCCTTATTTCAATTAAGATTTTTTCCTTGATTTTTTTATAGTCAAATAAGTCTGGTCGGTGAGGACTTATTTTAATTTAGTGACCACCTATATATCTACTCTTTCATATTCATGAATTTCTTATATTGAAGGATTTCTGATCTTAACTCTCTTAAAGCCAGTTGTATTCATTATCAGTAGGTACAGGTATCTGTCTACATCATCAAGTCTCCTGGGATAGCCTTGCCTGAGCATTTACATAGAAATGCATATTATTTTATTATAAATTACTCTTTTTATTCAGTAATAGTGTGGTGCTGAACCATGGTGTAGCTGAGGCTTCTTTTCACTACTTATTATCAACTTCTGAACTGAACAGATGTATAGTGCAAGCATTCTTGAGCTCTATCTATGTCTTCCTTCTATTCCACCTTGAAGCCCAGAGCAGCCTCTGAAATCTGGCCTAACTCAATAGCCAGGAGGGTCTGTTCCTTGGTTTTTTCTTCAGCATGGTAAAATTCTCAGTTCCTTTAACCATTACTTTACATGACGTAGTCTCAATATCAGATATTTTCAACTCTATCTCCACAATGATTTTGGAATAAACCCCCTAATACTCTGTGTTATTATCCTTATGCTTCACTTGAGTCATTTCAATAACTTGAGTTATTTCAATAACATCCTAATTTATGTTTTCACTTTCTGTTTCTCCTCCTTCCAGTTCTTCTTCCACAGAAGCCAAGTTAACTCCTGAAACACAGATGAGATTATGAGACCCTCCTCCTGAAAACCTGCAATATTAATATATAAGTCCAAATTACTTAGCCTTTTATTCATGACTTTCTTAACACTGATTTCAAATAACTTTCTCAATATATTTTCCTTCAGTCTGGGCCAATATTCTCCTGCCCCAATCACACCAGGGGCAGGTACCAGGCAACTCAGGACAGCTCCCACACCCCAGAGCCTGATGAAATCACTCTAACTAGCCAATCCTCAGTCTGCTTACCCTGCTTCATTTGTTTCTTCCCAATGAAACCACAATAAACTCTCTAGCCCACATTTTCCTCTCACTCTCTTTGCCTCCTGACTAACCCTGGTGCTTCCCCATGTGCCCCTCCCCCCCATTGCATAGCATGTTCTCTCCTCTTGAGGACTGTGAATAACAAGCTATCTTTTCAATGGCAATAATCTTCTGATCTCTTGCCCTTACCATACCTATATAATCATAAAACCTAAATATTAGAACATAGGTATATTGGGAAGGTCAAGTGGGTTAACATTTGTGAGGCACATAGATCAATGTCTGGTACATAGTTAATAATACATGAGCATTCGCCATTATTGGGGGCAGTGGTAGTACTTAAAGCATCTTTGTGTTTTTCCACAATGTCTTATATATAGTAAGTTCTTAATAAATATTTGACTAATGAATGCAGCTCTTCAGATAACTGCTATTTTCTCTAAGAAATCGTCATTCATAAAGAGTAGAAGTAAGTTCATAAAGGGATTAGAAAATAGAATAATCAAGAGGAAAACAAGACAATAGCTGAAGGGAAACATTAGCATTGATAATTTGAAGGGAAACTTGAGGGAGAGTAGTGGAGCTGACTAAAGCTAAAATCAGAGAAATGGACTGCTATAAAGAAAAGAGTAAGAGTTAACAGAATATTACGATCTACGGGGATGTGGAAATTAGAGAGGGACTCAAAAGGGGAAATTCAAGGACAAGGAAAATCAAATCCAATGTTTTTATTATAATTAAAAACTTTCTACTCAGGATGTTCAGGTGTGACTTACCCATCTGCAGACTTTGATACTGACAGAAGCAAAGAGTAAAGAGTAGAGCTGCTCAGTGCATGTGTTTAGGACCAAAGTAACAACTGCATGAAATGATTCCATTTTCACTACATGAATTTTCACTTATGAAAAATAAGACTTTTGCAGAAACTATGAATTTGATGAGGACTAAAACTGTGTCATTTCTACCACAGAACAGTAGGTTGTCATAGCACAGAAAATAAATACAAATGGCAAAGTTCCATGTCAATAACACATCCAGAAATCACTATTAGTGCCCCTGGCAAAAAATGTGCTGAGCTATATAATGTTAAAAGAAAAAGAACCCTTTAGGAAAAATGGCAGACTTTCACCTGTGAGAAATCACTTGTCATGGCAGAGGGAAAGAACAATTTAGAAACTTCCAGAAAAAAAAAATTCAAGTTGATTTTTTTAGGCAAATATCACATCTTTCTCACCAACAGTGAGAATTTTTTTTCTCACAGTTCTAGAAGAGAAAGCAAAGCTGAACTTAGCCAAAGTGTCCTGTATGAAAAAAAAAATGGTGTCCATAAGCCTGGAAAAGCATGATGTTTCATTTTTAATTTTTTTAGGAACTATGACAAATACAAAAATAGAACAGATGTTATGTCTCCAAGTAACATCGTCTTTGACACATCTTGAAGTTTTGTGAAACCTGCTCTATTTTATTTCTAACTTTTTATATCATAAAGGAAGAAAGACCAAAATGTTTAGTTTTTATATTCCCTTGGGTTGTTAGTTAATGCTTTGCTCTTTTTCTACCCTACCGCAAACAAATACTTGCTCTTAGGCTTTCTCAATCTATAATCAAAGGATCATATAAATGCAGTTACTCATTTTATTTAATTTAACTATGTAGCATAATTATTATTTACAGATTGTGAAGGAATATCTAAAGAAAACCATGCCAGTACTAAGAGTATTATGGTACATTGTAAATGTATCATTTTGTCACCTCTGCAGCCCTTTAGGCAAAATTACTGTTTATTTTCAAAAATAAATTTATGAATCACAAAAAGAAAATATACACAGGAAATTTGAGTCCATTACCTGGCACAACAAATCAATGCTACAGTCAACAGCTTTGTTCTTTATTTATTAAGATCTAACATACACCAATGAAATTATTAGACAAAGTAATGAGTCTCCATCAATCTGTCTTTTGTTTTATAAAATCCGGTTTTACTCTGTCAGCCTTGTCAATGCTATTGAATATTAATGGGAATAAAGTTAATTGCTGGGTGGAAAAAGGTCTTACTCGAAGTGAAAAGGAAGCACCTAGCTGAAATCTGTCATTTTTGACAAGCCATAATTTATTTCTACTTAGTGATATGTACTGACAAGTTTCAAATCTCACTCCTATCTTTACCACAAATTCGAATTACTTTCATTTGAGATGTTGGTGGATCCTAAGCCTCTGACCACTTTCATCATTTGCAAATAAATTATTTCATAAAACAAGGTTACACATTCTGAATGGAAGGGACTTTGCTTAAAGTATAGAGATGCAACTGCCTTTTGTGACTTCTTAAACATATACAAATGTATTCATTGTATCTCAGTAGCCAAGGGGAGAAAAGCAGTAAGTTTCAGAGAAAGAAAGGGTTATATGTGAACATAATAACTTGCTAGCTTCTAGTTAAACAATTTCATTCAAAGAAAACTAATAATGAATAATCACTTAAGGCTCATTCTGATTATATTGTCACCTGATTGGAAATAAGGCAGTCAGCTGTGTTAAGAATTTTAAGACATTTCGATTAAACTTTAAGCAATTTTAATTTTTTTTTTTTTTTTTTGAGACAGAGTCTCACTGTATTGCCCGGGCTAGAGTGCCGTGGTGTCAGCTCACAGCAACCTCACACTCCTGGGCTCAAGCAATCCTTCTGCCTCAGCCTCCCGAGTAGCTGGGACTACCAGCATACGCCACCATGCCCAGCTAATTTTTTCTATATGTTTTTAGTTGTCCGAATAATTTCTTTCTATTTTTAGTAGAGACGGGGTCTCGCTCTTGCTCAGGCTGGTTTCGAACTCCTGAGCTCAAACAATCCGCCCGCCTCGGTCTCCCAGAGTGCTAGGACTATAGGCGTGAGCCACTGCACCTGGCCTAAGCAATTTTAATTTTAAAACCATAATATACATATTTTTACCTTAAGCTAGTGCTTATCAAATGCAGTACCATTTTTTACTACGTAGAGTTTAGGAAATAAATTAACCCTGAAAATAATCGTTGGCTAGCTTATAAGGTTCTTTTTACAAAGGACCAAATTAAGGTAAGGGAGTAAGATCAAAGTATATTCAGTATCTTCAATTTCCCCTCCATACATCCTTGCAGTTAAGTTTTTATGAGAATCTGCATTTGTTGTTGGAGACTTTGAATGGTATATTATTAGTGAAAGGTTCATTGTTGTCCTTACACAAACAATAGGGAAAGAACTAGAAAGAAAAGTGCAGCTAGGAGGAAGAGGGATTTCTTAATGGGATCAACACAGGATTTTGTTTTTGGAAATTAGACTTTGTGGCCTAATGATTTGATGATGCCTTAATAAATGGAATCTACCTGTCCTCACACCCTGGTCTCTGATAGTTGGCTGCAGATTCTTCATTATATTCAGCACCTACTTCTAATAACATTTCAAGAGCCTGCTCTTTTCCCCTTGGCTGAAAGTAAGTGCCACATGTGACTGGCCAGCAGATTGGGTGGCGTTTATGTTGTGGTTCTTAGTCATCCCAATTTTTCTCCACCACATCCCAGTCACAATGGGGAAAAATGAAAAGCAGCTGCTAACAGCCTCACAACAGTTCTGTAATTACTTTCCTGGGCTGGCATTATATGATTTGACAATGGCCTGGGGATGTAACAAATAAGAAAAACCTTGTCATTCAATTTAAAAGGCTTCCTACCAGGGCAACACACTCCCCACTTCATCAGAATGACAGTACTCAACGCGGACACAGCCAGCATGTTTAGTGCCGAGTGATGTAACTGCAGCCAGGTGCCAAGCACAAACACCCAACTTGCTTTCCTATTGACACTGCTATTGAAAGATGAATCCTACCTTTGGCCAGAGATTCACATTTCAGATACAAAAAGCACCAACCTATTTAGTTCAAAGAAGAAATGCTAATACAGTGGGGTATTTTTGTTAAAAAAACAATTTTTAGAGATGGCAATCCACTTAGCCAAAGATTTCAAGTCTCCTTAATACCTAATATATGCCATTTCCATAGCTTTGCATAATCAGCCTCCATGCTATTCCTCCAATATGATATTAGGAACTGGCTTTGTTTGTTAAGGTAAGCTAGCTATCATAACAGTCAACCCCAATTATCAGTGAATTAAAACTGTAAAGATTTTAGTTCTCATTCATCTCATTGTCCAATAAGTGTTTGGTGAGTGGTCTTCCACCTTGTGAATCAGAAAACCAGCCTCCTTGTATCTAGAGTCTGTAGCATCTTCTAGGACCTCCTCCACTTTATTCTCTCCATCCAATCAAGGGGCAGGGGAAGAAAACAAAATCACAAGGAGAATTTAATGAATCACCCTAGGAAGTATATCACATTGTTTCTATCCACATTCTACTGTCCAGAAATACTCTCATGTCCTTACCTAAGATGCAAGGGGCTGAGAAATTGGGTCCAGCGGTATACCAAGGAAGAGGTAATACCTGTCTCTGCCATGTTGCCTTCCACAATAAAGTTAAGGACCATTAATGATTGCAGCTTACCACCACTTAAAAGTAACCTACCTAAGACCATTAAATTATCATGTCCCCTAGCATACTGAACAACTCTTCCAAACTAGTATCAGTGATGAGATACCTTTTTTGAAGGTAGTTTTCAGTGTTATACTAGTTGTTATATATTTTAATAAGTGATGTTATTAGAGGAAAAAAGAAAAACTTTAAAAACCTAAACAAAGCATTCATTTACTTAAAAAATATTTGTTAACTGCTATGTGTCAGGCATTGTTCTTGGTGCTTGAAATGCATCAGTGAACAAACAGACAAAAATCCCTATCTTCATGAACCATGCATTCTGGAGAAAGACAGTAAGCAATAGACATAATAAATAAGGGCATTATATGGTATAAATAAGATGTTAAGCACAAAATAATAAGTACTTAGAAGAGGTATTTGTGGTGGTTAGGTAAGCCTCATTGAGAAGGTAATTATTACTCAGACTTGAAGGGGGTGAAAAATTAAAAATGCACCTATCTGGGTGAAAAGTATTTTAAGCAAAGGAAAAGCCATTGCTAGTGCCTTAAGGCACAGGCAAATCTGACATGTTTTTGATGAATGGCAAGGGGCCAATGTAGCTGGTGTAGAGTGTTATGGTGCTAGAATAAATGGAATAAGAGAAGGTCAACGATTTTATGGGGCCAGTTTATGTAGGGCCTTATGAGCTACTGTAAAGACCTTGGTTTTTACTCTGCATGAAGTGGGAAACCATTGAAGGGTTTCAAGCAGAAGAGAGATGTTATATGACTTAAGTTTTTAAAACTTTACTCTGGCTGCTATGATGAGAATAGAATGTAGGAAGAAAAGGATAGAAATAGGTCAGTTAGAAGAAAATCACAGTAATAAATCAGTTAAGAGATGAGAGTGGATTTATGAGGATATATCAGTAGAGATGAATAAAGTGGTTATATTCTGTTTATATTTTGAAACTTCTTTATATTGTGAACAACAAACCTTTGTGTATTGGCTATGGGATGGGAGAAGAAGAGATGAGTCAATGAAGACTGTAAGATTTCTGGCTTAAGTGGCTAAAAGAATGGAGTTGCCATAATTAGAGATGGAGATGGCTAGAAGTGGAGCAGAATGTGGCAGGATGGCACAGGATGACTTCAGCTTTGGACATGGTGAGTTTACAATGTCTATTGCACACGTAAGCACAGATATTGAAATTGGCAGTGAGCTTTTGTGAATCTGAAGTACAGGAAAGAGGTCTGGATTGGTGAAATGAATTTGGGAGTCATTAGCATATAGATGGTATTTAAGGCCAATAGATTGACTAAGGTGCCAAAGAAGTGCATATACTATATAGAAAGGAAAAAGGGTGCAAAGACTGAGCTCTGGAACTGTCAGTTATTAAGAAGTTGGAGAAGAATCACCGGCAAAGGAGACTAGATGGAACAACTAGCAAAGTGAAAGAAAATTCAGGAGATTGTGGTATCCTAGAAGCCATGTGTATCAACGAAACAATAGCTAGCTATGTCAAATAGAGTTGATAGATCAAGAAAGATGGGGATTGAGAAATGGCCATTGGATTTAGCAATGCAGAGGCTATGATAACCATGATGAGAACATTTCCAGTAAAGTTGTGGCAATGAGAGCCAGATTGGAGTGGAGGGACAGAGAGGACGTGGAGAAGAGAATATAGATAAGAGAGTTTTGTTGCAAAGAAGAGCAAAACAATTTTTGTAGCATCTGGTAGATAAAGCGGAGTCAAGAGTTTTTTTAAGATGTGCAAAATAACAGTTTCTTTACATGTGCTGATGGGAATGATCCAGTTGAGAGTGAAAAATTAATGATAAAAGAGAGTGGAGGAGGGAGGATTTGCTGGAGTAAAGTCTTGAATAGTCAAGAGGGAATGGAATCTAAGGTACAAAGTTAGGGATAGGCTTAAGATAAGAGCATATATAATATATCTACGATAGCAGTCAAGAATCAGAAAATGTGAGAGAATGTGGGAAAGTGTGGAAATTCTCAGCAAAGTAGGCAGAAGAAACAAAAGCATCAAAGAATGAGAAAACAAAACTCAACATCACTGAAGAGTTCTAGAGAAGATGCCATCGTTGGAGAGTCCTAGAAGAGTTACTTCTAATACTAAGTATTTCTGTAGACTATTTGGGAAAGATGCCTTTGGAATTGATTAATATAGTGTTATATCTGCACTTTGAATATTTATGACCTAGATCTCATGAACCCCATTCTCATGATCACCCTTATTTTTCCATAGTACATGTCCTCTATTCCCTTCAGGCTGATTTCCTAATCAGCTTGTTGTGGGTTGAATTGTGTCTCTCAGGAAGATTTGTTGAAATCCTCACACTTGGTACCTGTGAATATGACTTTATTTGGAAATAGCTTCTTTGTGGATGTGTACATAAAGTCATACTGGATTAGGGTGGGCCTTAAATCCATTGACTGGTATCCTTATAAGAAGAAAGATATTTGAACAGATACACAGACACACAGAGGGAAGACAGCGTGTGAAGGCAGAGGCAGACATTGGAGTGATACAGCTTCAAGTAAAGGAATGCCAAGGATTGCTGACAACCACCAGAAGCTAGGAAGGGGCAAGGAATGATTCTTCTATAGAGCCTTCCAAAAGAGCATGGCCCTGCCAACACTTTACTTTTTGACTTTTAGTCTCCAGAACTGTGAGACAATAAATTTCTATTGTTTTAAGCCATCCAGTTTGTGGTTATTTGTTGCAGCAGCCATAGGAAACTAATACATCAACCATGATCATTTCAGCCTCCATAATTTTGCTGTGCTCTTTCCCTCACATGAAATATCTTTTCTCTATTCAATTTTTCACATGTATTTATACACATTAATTAAAAATTATATATTGCAAGCAATTGTGTTAAATGGCCTATAACCAAAAATTGAGATCCATAACAGAGAAGAAAAAGTAAGCTATGACAAGTTGAAAATAAAATAATGCATAGTATTTGCTATAAAAATAATTTCTAGACCTAATTCCAGGAAAATTCTGCTTGAGTGGATCTACCTCAGAAGAAATCCAACAAAGTTTTTAATTTTAGAGAAAATTAATTTGAAATAAACTAATTATGGTATAGATATCAGTCAACCTCATTCCTAGTCTATTCCCCTTCCTAAGGAAATCTTCCCCACCCAAAGTCCCTGCTAAAAGGATGACCATAGACAATTATATTTGCTCTAGTAATCCCAACCCATGGGCTATAGATGATTGAGCCAAAATGGATAAATCAGATTCTTTCTTTTGAGAATTGTAAAGCAAGAACTGAGTAACCAAGTCAGTTGTATGAGAAGAGCTGCTGTGTCTGTAAAGACAGATAAAAATCAGTTCATGTCAAGCCACAGCCACATGACATTTGATGGGAGCAGAGATCATGGACAAACAAAAGCTGGCTTATAAAGGAAAGTAGGAGACCAAATAAGATAAGCTGTGAGAAGCAGAAATCTACTAGCATGAACTACCATTAAAGCCAGAGTGAATAGCCTTGGTCCTGATCTTTCCGGTTCTGTCCCATTTGTCCTGGTGTTACTTTGTTTTCCATTCTGGGATTCTTATGAGATTATCTATTGAACCCTTAAACCAGACTCTTCTATCGAGCCTACTTTAAGTCAAACACTTACACAATTCTTGCAGAAAACAGGCATGCTGCATTTATGAAGGAGATGTGTTTCTGGAGATAGATATGAAACTGAATTAAGACTGTACTGGGATGAAGATGTGTTCCCAACATTGAACATTAGTGGTAATTCTTCCTTTCTCTTAAAATTCTTTTAAATCATGAGATTTTTCTGTTTATTATGTATTCTACTATGTCATATGTCATAAAATTATTGGTCAGTGCTTCTAGGTTGCCACAATGTTATGGTGCCTTTCATAATATTAATAATAAGGATATTGCTGAATTCCAATTAGTAATAACCTGACTGCTTTCTAAGATTTACCCTCCTTTCTAGACCATTTATTAGTCATAAACCACTAGTAAGGTGCTTAAACAACTATAAAATTTGCATTTTAAAATCTAGCATGACTTTTTTCCTTTATTACTTGAGACAGGTTCAACTCTATCTCTTAGGCACCACCTTAGGCATTATAGGTCAAAATTGTTCCCAGAACACAAACTAAATGGCAGAAAAAGAGGCCACCATAGAATAAGGAATGTAAGATCAGGAGTTAAGACATCAGATGATGGTTAAGGGAAGAGATACGCAAATCCTATGCTCAAAAGCCAACTACAACACTGGTCAAAATTGTCAAAAAAAATCCCCAAGCATTTCACGGCTCTAGAAAGCAAACAAGGGCAAACAACAAAGAGAGTGCCATTTATTTATGAAAAGCTGACATAATTTTGGATAAAAATAGTGGGAGACAGTGGCCTTTTTGCCTTGGGCTGCTTCCATCTCTTCTACCCCCAGCTTGATTGCCACAGTAATTAGAGTAGGTAGAGCCGGCTGTGAAAACCATCAGCTTTGCTGCCAGAGGAAGTGGACTTGTTTTGGAGCCGAGAGCAACAGTCCATGCCTGGCAGTGTTTTTAGTAAAGGTAGTAAACTCAGTAAGAAATGAATGAGGCAAGCCTGTAGCTTTGCTAGCCGAAGGCTGCAGTCCTGGTTGCGATGAGTGGCAGGCTGACAGACCAATCAGAAATGTAACAGGGAGATCCTGGAAGTGAGAGAGCCATAGAGGGGCTGTATAAGTTAAGTTCTCCACACATCCCAACTGACTGGGGACCGTGTGCACACACGGAGTAACCTACCAGGGCTGAGAGGAGTATGAAATCTAAGCAGATATGAAAACTGTCTAAATTTTGAATGTTCTCTTTAAATCACATACAGATCCATTGGCAGAATTAGGCTCAAGGTGTTTAAGCACAACCCCTAAACAGTCATTGGCTGACCGCTACACTATTCAGGTGATCCCTAGGAAGATGAGCTAAAAAATAAAAATAAGAATTTAAAAAATCTTAACAGAGACATTAGTGGTAGCACATTGCAGAGGAGACAACTTCTACAAAATAAATCCAATCAAGTTATAGCAAGAGAAAGGAAAAAGGAAAGAAAGAAAGAGAAAGAGAAAAGGGAGGGAGGAAGGAAAGGAGGAAAGAGACAAAATAGAAGGAGGAAGACAGAGGGAGATAAAGAGGGAGGCTGGGAGAAGAAAATTCTCAACTGGGAAAGTCAGAAAAACCAGAGTCCAGAGTTGCTACAATATATCATCTAAAATATCCAGTGTTTAACAAAAGTGGAAGACACTCAAAGGAACAGGAAAATGTGACCCATACTTGAGGGGAAAAAAGCAGTAAATAGAAACTGACTTTTAGTGGACTTATACTTTGGTTTAAATAAAGACTTCAAAGCAGCTATTATAAATATAATTAAAGATTGAGGGAAACTGTGCACATATAGTGTAAATATAAGTGGTTAAAAGAAAATATGATAACAATGTCAAATCAGGAATCTCAGTAAAGAAACAAACCATAAAAATGAAATAAGCAGAAATTCTAGAGTTGGAAAGTATAATAATCAAAATAAAAAGTACTAAAGGGACTCAACAGCAAATTTCTGAAGGCAGAAGAAAGAATCCGTGAACATGAAGATTCATCAATAGAAAATAACTATTCTGAAGAACAGAATCTTGAAAAAGATTCAAGAATAATGGTCAGAGCCTCAGAGATATGTGGGACAACATAAAGCATACCAACATATGTGTAATGAGAGTCCCAATAGAAGAGAGAAAGGGAGAAAGAAACACTTGAAGTAATGGCCAAAATATCCCACATTTGATGAAAAATTGAATTAGTCTACAGATCTAAGAAACTCAAAAACTCCCTAAATAGGACAAAGACAAAGAGATCTGCACCTAGGCACATCATAGTCAAACTGCTGAAAGCCAAATAAAGAGAGAAATGTTTTGAAATAAGCAAAAGAAAAAAGTGATTCTTTATATACTAGAGAACTATATGACTAATGGCTGACTTACCAGAAATATAGAGGACAGAAGATAAAGGAATGACATACTCAGAGTGCTGAAAGAAATAAAAAACTAATGTCA
Organism: Propithecus coquereli; assembly: GCF_000956105.1. Classification (NCBI taxonomy): domain Eukaryota; kingdom Metazoa; phylum Chordata; class Mammalia; order Primates; family Indriidae; genus Propithecus; species Propithecus coquereli. The sequence continues at coordinate 3,992,084 of NW_012148319.1, forward strand.
CCCAAGAATTCTATGTCCAAAAATGTTCTAAAATTGATTGTGATGATGACTGTACAACTCCAACTACACTAAGAACCATTCTAATGTAGACTTTAAATGGATGAAGTCTATGGTATATAAATTATATCACAATAAAGCTGTTAAAAACAAATGAAAATTCTATATACAGCAAAATTATACTTCAAAAATGAAGGCAAAATATCATATATATTAGGAAATATCTGATAAACTATGACTGGAAGAATTTATTGCTAGCATATCTTTCTTAGAGGAAATACTAAAGGTAGTCATTCAGGCTGAAAGGAAATGACACCAGACAGTAACTTGAATCTGTAAGAAGAAATGAAGAGCACTAGAAATGGTAAATATGTGGTTAAATATAAAAGACTGTATCAATATTTCTTCTTTTTTTCTTTTATTTTCCTTAAAAGACATACAATTACATATAAAGCAAAAACAAATGATTCTAAATACAGTTTCAAAGAGCACAATGGAGCCCTCCTTGACAGAAAGCAGTAGAAGTCTGGCGTGCTATAGGCCCATTGCCTGAAAGCTTACATTACAGCTTGCCTCAGTAACACTCATAATCTGAGAAAAAACAACACTCAGAAAATAGGAAAACATATGTATTACCAACGTTCCATCATTGTTTATATCTATATATATGTATTTGATATGTATATAATTATTTTATATAAGTATATATGCTTAGGAAGATATTTCAGAGATAAATAAATTTAAAATAATCAGCTTCACTGTGCTCAACACTCTTAGAAGCACTAAGAATTACAATTACATTATTTTGCACCTGGAGTTTGGTAGAAATGATGATGAAAATCTGCAAAGATGGTTAAGTTTTCACATCTAAGTCCTTTACAATGGTGGAATACAGGTACATTTTGTTACTGATGCCACTTCTCATGCCTCTGGGATTTGAAGTAATATCATGAGTACATGGCAGGTTGAATTTGAGGCAGTCCCCTAGTAGTCAAGGTGAATTTTGTTTATTTTTTTACCATAATCATCTATTTTAACCCATTGTTACACCAAGATTCAACAACGTTTTTCATCAGTTCTCTCTTCAGTTCAAACAACCTCAATGGCTCCTTACTGAGAGTTTTTAGTGAAGGCACTCTATGATCTGAACTTAACTATGTTTTCATTCTTCAAACATACTTACAAATGAGTCTGTTTAAAGTAGAGTGCTGTAAGCAAGAAAATTATAGTTAAAGACAGATGAAAAGCAGACGAGAAAGGCAAGAAGAGACAAAGACATAAAGAAAGTCAAAATAGGCAAAAACAAATAGCAATAGAAAAAAAGAGAAACATAGAAAGAAAGATAGTGTTGATGGGAAGATGAACTGATAAGTTTTAATATTCTTGCATACTTTATTCTGTGTAACCTTTTATTATAATGACGGTAAGACAAACACAGAAACCAGAACAGAGGCTTGAATGCTAAGAATTGGAGAACCCCACCAAAAATATCTGCCCTATTGCCCAACTTGTGTTTAAGAAATGCATCTTAATCCAGTTAAAGATTATATCACTTTAGAAAACATCAGCAAAAGACTTGGTTTTGAATATGTTTCATTAGGGAAAATGTGATGTAATTAATTAAATTCTCCTGAATTCCCAATATATGTTAGGATCCGAGGGATATAATTAGTCTTTTTCTTGACATTTAGGTGACAGAGGAGAAGATATATGCCACTCTCCATTTGCTGTGATCCTTTCTACTGTTTGCTATGGAGCAAATGATTTAGTGGGAAGGAGACTCAACCGTTTTTATTAGAACTCTTAAGAGGAAGCCTTCTTTCTGGATTATTCTCATTCCTTTGGCTTTAAACATTTAAAGCTGCTTAAATCTATAGGACCAATTTTACAGCCTGGCATTACCTCATCTCCCAAACTCATGGATGGGCCTTGCTTTATTTTCACTCTCTAAAACTGACAACTAATGCTACTATATCTATATATCTATGATCTATATCCATGTATCTGTATCTATAGCTATATATATATATATCTAACTACTCATAGTTGGCAACTGGATAACTGTAACATTTTCTGCTTATTATCCTTTAATCTTGACTTTATTATAGAAGTATTTGTACAAAAGATTCTGGGTCCAAATTCTTAGTTCTTAGCCTGAAAGCACAGGGGAAATATCTTTCTTGCTTTTGTAAAAATAACTAGCCAATCCACCTTCAAGAATTGGCTTAGCTGATTGATTTATCACCAGTCATTATCACACAGCATAGTTCTGAGGGAATGGGAAACCAGAGGGGAAACTGTTGATGGCAGAAAGAAGTGGGAAAGATTGGGAACATGAGTTACTGCCAGAGCCCTCAAAATCTTATGTATGATGATGGAGGTGTTCAAGGTAATGGTGATGATGGTGATGGTAGTAGTGGCTAGGGTGCAGCAGAATATAATGAGATGGGGGCCCTAAAAAGCTGTAGGAGTCTTCTGAAAGAAGGATAAGCCAGAGAAAAACTCCTCATATTTTATAGTTTTCCCAAGAGATGACCTTATCTATAAAGTTTGATAACAATAATGGTAGTAGGCAGGTGAGTAAACAGTAATTGTAAGCTCAGGTGGGGAGTTGCAATACCTTTTGCCCCTCATGAAAAGGTCCTCATGCTTTTTTTTCTCTCTGTGAAGTCAGTAAAATTGACCTATTCAGGGCTTTTCTAACTTTAACAAGTGTTATTTAGTCACACTGTTCTGAATTCTTATTCCTTTCCATACATCATACACCTCCTTGGGGAGAAGAAAAGAATGGAACAGTTAAATGGGAAAGGGTTTATCCTTAACTACTACTTCTATTCTTCTCTCATCATCAAAGAACTACATACCCTCCTGCCAAACAACAGGAACAAAATGAAGCAAATATGTACCTCTGAGCCTTTCTGGATATTGAGGGATGGATTGAGCAGGTAATTTTTGTAGCAGTTATTTGCCTTTGTTTCTGGGTTTATGTGTTTGTTCACATAAAAGTTTTGTTTTCCCCTCTACAATGAGAGTATCCTACTAGCAGACATTAAAAATATCTCCATACTAAACAAATACCTCACTAATGGGTCCTTTCCTTGTACCACACTTTACTTTCCTAACCCTAAGGCAGATACGCAGTGACCTCCCAAAGGAGAGAGGACCGGAAGACTGCCCTGGTGAGGGGCAGTACTTTGTCACCAACATAATTTAGAATTGCATGGTAATAAGAAAAAGTAAGTTCATTTTTATTGGTTTTATTATTGTTTTTAAATTCTCTAACAGTGTGCCTCCTTGCAACCTATACCTGGGACAAACCATACCCCTGCACCATCCTCACCTTGTATGCCACTGGCACTTAGGAGAATTGACAAGCCATGCATATTGAGCCCTAAGAAAATAAGACATTTAATATGTACCTACATATGAATGAATACACATGCAAACATAAAAAGGTAGTTATATTAATATTAATATGGGAGCTAGAGCTGTGCGTCTATATAAATGAATTTTTATATAATTATAACTTTCTAGTTCTGCATCTGAGAAAATATATAGTGTGTGAACAAGAAGAATAATTGTCAGCTGTGTACTAAACCATGAATATGTATAGGGTTACAAACATAATGTATATATTTATCTATATATAAATTAAGAAGATAAGTAGAAAGATATCAGTCAGATCAACAAATCCCAGTTCTTCATATATAAACAGTGTGGTTTTCACCTCTCTGTTTCATTGTCCTCAGTGGTGAGCTGAGGATAATAGTAGTGCCTACTCATAGAGCTACTGTGGGGATTCAGGGAAATGATGCATAGAAAGTGCTTATTCTAGTATAAGCCCATGTCCAATAATCATTAGCTATTATTAATATGTGAAATATCCTTGTATTACACTGAATTGGCTGTGTTTTTATATGGTCCATCTGTGTTTTGCCAAATTTAATCACACTTGAAATTTCATAAGGCAGAGTAGAAAAACAGGTACAAACGTCCCTTATACCATCAAACTTAAATAGATACGTACATGCCAACCCCAGGGCATACTTTAATAGTACCATACACCACTGCTACTGATATAAGATGACTTTTTCTGTGAGCCACACACTGTTCTAAGTGTTTTACAAATACCAACTAATTCCCTTCTCTTCACAAACTTATAAGGATGAGGAAACTAAAATATAGGCAGAAGCATTTTACTGAAAAGCATCCAAGTTAAGTGCCAGAGGCAGGAAATTTGGCCACAGCACTGGAAGCTTTAACCAGCATTCTACACTGCCTCTTACACTCCCAAGCATACACACATACCACATGGGGACCTGGCTGTTCTCCTGGAATGTGGATGCTTACATCAAGACACTAATTAAGTCAAGTTAGATAGTTTTGAAGACAAGTTGGTTTCATAAAGTGAGTATCTCTGTCCTGTTTTCACTTGTGTTATAAATTTCTACTTCTGGTTGTGAGGACTGCTGATTCCTTATCTACCAGTAGAAGGGGAAAAAAAACAACAATTCACGTTTCGTCATTCCCGGGTATAAGAAGCACCATTATTGTATCGAAAATATGAGACATTGTTTCATTGACTAGATTCTCCCCTCTTTGTCTTAACAGCCTGTCATTTTTCTAGTCATCACTAGGCCTTTCTCTGAGCCTTTCTTTGGCAAGAATTCCTCCAGATTATATCCCTCTCCTCCACTCCCCTAGAGAGAAAAACAAAATAAGAACAAAACCCTCTTTAGTATTATAAAATAAACTTCAAAAGAAAACCCATCCCCAGAGAGTACAGTAATACAGTAATATCTTACTTTGGGGATCTATTTTCCCTCTGTAGGACAGAGCTCTCCTAACATTTCAGTTCAGAGTACATTGCTCCCCTTTATATTACCACCTGCACGGCTCCGTGCACTTTTAGTGCCAAGAAGCATGAGAAGATTTTATAACAAGAGTAATTGTAATAAGATTTAATCATGTTGTCGGCAGCAAAGGGCCAGCAACCTTAATGATAATGTTACAATAGAGAGCCCTGGAAATGGTATAAGTAGGTAAAAACTGTAAATTGAAGGTGCCCTATGCCTGTAATACACACTTTAATAGCCATTCGAAGCCAGGCACCATAAAAATACATCCAACACCTGTAAGGCACTAAACATTAAGTAAGCCTCTGAAAAAAATCCAAAACCTTAAAGGATGCCATCGTTTTACAATCCAGTCTGTTAGAAAATTGAATTATGCTGCATCAGGAGCATTTTAAGAAATCAACAGTGAGACAAAAGGAAGGATAACCATTTATAATTAACTAGATCTAAGTTTTGAACAGATGAAACTTCACAATACATTATTTCACCTTTCTGAATGGTATTGGTAGAATGGGATCCAGAGTTTGGATGGTAAAATAGATAAAGGTGCATAATCTTTTGCCAAATGCTTTAGGTGACTAAGAGTCTGGTATGAGCCTAATATCAAATTGATCAGGAAGCTATCATTTGTTTGTAGATTTTCTGCATGTTCTTCAAGGATAAATCTGTGCATTAAATAATATTGGCCGGGCGCGGTGGCTCATGCCTGTAATCCTAGCACTCTGGGAGGCCGAGGCAGGCGGATTGCTTGACCTAAGGAGTTCGAGACCAGTCTGAGCAAGAGCGAGACCCTATCTCTACTATAAATAGAAAGAGATTAGCCAAACAACTAAAAATAGAAAAAAAAATTAGCCGGGCACAGTTGTGTGTGCCTGTAGTCCCAGCTACCCAGGAGGCTGAGTTAGGAGGATCGCTTGAGCCCAGGAGTTTGAGGTTGCTGTGAGCTAGGATGATGCCACGACACTCTAGCCCAGGAAAGAGAGTGAGACTCTGTCTAAAAAAAATAAAATAAAATAAAAAATAAATAATATTGACCCTGTTTATTCCAAGCCATTCTAAAGAATATTGCAAATGTTAATTCACCAGTTTCCATAATACCCTTTTGGAATAACATGAAAAATAATATTAATAATACTTTGGGCTTATATAATGTTTTTTATTTGAAAATCCCTGAAGGCATCATAAACATTAATAACATAACAAAAGTCCTAATAATAATACTAGCTGGGACTCAGATAGAAAAGATTACTAACCTCATTTTGTAGATGCCGAAATTTAGTCACAAATAGGCTAGGAAAATTGCCTCAGACTACAGAAGCAGTCACCAGCCAAGCCAGCAACAGAAATCAATGCTTTTTGATTCTCATGTCCCCATTCCAGACACTATACTATATTTTATAGAAGCAAGAGGCATTCAATCTTTACTTTTGAATGTAGCATTTTGCCTTCACAAAACTATCTAGAACTCTCCTCCTTACATACATCAGTTATCTTCAGCACCTTTCCAAACTTAGAATCAGATACAAAAGTTGCATTTCAGCCTGTTGCAGTGGCTCATGCCTGTAATCCTAGCACTCCGGGAGGCTAAGGTGGGAGGATTGCTTGAGGAAAGGAGTTCAAGTCCAGCCTGAGCAAGAGCAAGACCCCATTTCTACCAAAAATAGAAAAATTAACCAAGCACAGTGGCATGCACCTGTAGTCCCAGCTACTCTGGGAGGCTGAGGCAGGGGGATCGCTTGAGCCCAGGAGTTTGAGGTTGCAGTGAACTGTGATGATGCCACTGTACTCCAGCCTGGGGCGATAGAGTGAGACTCTGTCTCAAAAAAAAAAACAAAAAAAGATGTACTTCACTTCATGTTAGGGCCTTTCTGTTAATGTAGGCTGATAACATATATTTTTAGAAATTTTATTCAAAATTATTTAGAACAGTCATATAGATACTCCAAATCTGCTTTGTAGATAACATTTTATTACCCTACATCTGCAGTCCCCAACTCCCAGTCTATGGGCTGGTACCTGTCTGTGGCCTGTTAGGAACCAGGCCGAACAGCAGGAGGTAAGCGGCCGGCCGGTGGGGTGAGCCAACAAAGCTTCATCTGTATTTACAGCCACGCCCCATCGCTCGCATCACCACACAAGGTCTGCCTCCTGTCAGATAGCGATGGCCTTAGATTCTCACAGGAGCGCAGACCCTACTGTAAACTGTGCATGCAAGGGATTTAGGTCACACTCCTTATGAGAATCTAATGCCTGATGATCTGAGGTGGAGATGAGGTGGTGATATTAGCGCTGGGAAGTGGCTGCAAATACAGGTTATCATTAGCAGAGAGGTTTGACTGCACAATAAATGTAATGGGCTTGAATTATCCCGAAGCCATCCTCTCCCTGCCTCATGGAAAAATTGTCTTCCATGAAACCAGTCCCTGGTGCCAAAAAGATTGGGGACTGCTGCCCTACATGATGTATAAAATTCCATTCTGGGCTTAAGTATCAGGAACTGCTCAGCGATTCATTTCAGGTATCTATTTTAGTTATAGATACAAATTTATTAATGGCTGACATTTTGTGTTCCCAAAGCTAGAGTGTGTCTGTGCTAGATCATCTAAACACTCTATCAAGACTACATCTAGACTTGGAGATTTATTGAATTTGAAACTTGCTAAAGTAACTGACAAAAAAGAAATTCCATTCATTAGATGATGTCATTAAATAAGAATTTTTTTCCTACAAACTGTCAGTAAATATTTACCTTAAGCTTAATTTGTATTAAATTCAACATGTACTGAGTATCTAATCTTTTTAAAGCAGTTAAAAAATATCAAAGCCAACTAACTAGTTTCCTGTTCAGTTATAGATCTTGAAGAATTTTAGTATTTCTCCCTTGGAACTGCTTTTATGAAATGATGGGGAGCTTTTCAGCTTTACCTTTGAAGGAAGGTGATGCTTTGCTTGCCTTTCATATTTGTCTAAAAGGACTTTCACTAGCCAGCCAGCATCTGTGCCTCATGTGGACTTTTCTACAGAATCTCTTAAACGAGGTGAAAAAAAATCATTAGTAGTCCAGATTTCAATCTTCTGCACAGCTCAGGTAACAATAAATGAGTAATTTGCCGCCCTTCGCTTTGGCAAGCTGATGCCTAATGATTACCCGGGGACAGGATAATGGTACCATAGTGATTACACTATGTTTTTCTAACCACTTTCAAGGCCTTTGCTTTCAGACCTGCCCTAATGAAAAGAAAGCTCTGAAACTGGGTCAGGTTTTTATTAAAAATGTTCTGATAGGCTCTGCTTAGATAAAATGTATTCACTTCTCAGATTTGAATCTTCTTCAGAATTGGAAGGCATGGGCTCGAGAGTAGATCTGATTGCCTGAACATTTTCATAATGAGGAAATGAGGTGTTGGTTAATTCCATGAGGCACTGGAAAGATTTATTTAAAGATGTGATGATGAGCCAGCATGGTGGCTCATACCTGTAATCCCAGTGACTTGCGGGGCTGAGGTGGAAGGATCGCTTGAGGCCAGGAGTTCAAGACCAGCCTGGGTAACATAGTGAGACCCCATCTCTCAAAAATTTTTTAAAGACTTAGCTGGGCATGCTGGGCATGCTGCTTTAGTCCCAGGTACTCCGGAGGCTGAGGCAGGAGGATTGCTTAAGCCCACTGCACTCTAGCTGGGTGACAAAATGAAACCCTGTCTCTAAAAAAAAAAAAAAAAAGATAACCTATCTCTAGACAGTGAACTGGCTCCAGGAGAACTATGCAAGGCAAGGAAACAGAAAATTTTAAGAATCTGATTTTTACTGATGTTGCTGAGTTACTGTGTGACCTTGCGAAAGTCAGTTAATATTCCTGAGTTTCTAGGTCACTATAGGCAGAGTCACACAGCTGTTAGTCATTTTTTAGGTAGAAGAGATGATAGGTGATAATTACAGGTAGATAGGAATATAAACAGAGTTACTATTGATAGGAGCCACTATCTGTACACACAGTTGTGGCTGTAACTACTGCCTTTTAAAATTGTAAATGCAAGAAAACATGTTGGCAGCATTTAATCAGCCTCCAGTCCATTCTGCATAGTGCTGCCAGAGCTCTCTTTTTGAAACATAATATTATACAACATCACTACTGTAATGGTTCCCCAATAGCCAGTGTTTATCTGGGGATGATTTACTTGATAGTCACCTGGGAAACTTTAAAAATTCAGGTTATTCCTTCTCCCCTTCTGATTCAGTGTGTGGTGGGTGGAGTATCAGATAGGTGTATAGATAACAAATTTATATTTTTTAATAATCTTCCTCAGGCTATCTGGGTATAATCAGGTTTGGAAACCACTGACAATAGCGTACATCCCACACTCTTTGGAGTACTAAAGATTCTTTCCTGGAGGAAGGTAGAAAACTGCTGTAAGAGACCAGGCTGTGGTAGAAAAATACAGAGATTTAAAAATGCAGGGGATAAAGCAGATAGGGGGAGGTCTGGATATTACAACCAAGATAGGGGATATGAAATGAAGTAGAGACATATTTGAGGACTAAAGTGAAAGGTGCATGTATGGGAAAAGTGATGAATTTAACGTGTTCTGAGTTTGGGGTGCATACAAAAGAACAAGATGGCAATAACGAGTAGACAATTGGAATTAGAGATCTGGAGCTCAGAGAAAGGCTCTGGATAAAGGAGATTGCTTTGAGAGTTGGTAATCATAGATATGGATAAGAACAAGTAAGGAGCTTACTTGAAGACTGAACCTTGAGGAACGCCAACATCAAGAGTGGGCAGGAGGTGGGAAGCAGAGGAAGAGATGACTGAAAAGAAGTGGTCAGAGAGTTAAAAAAAAAAAAAAGAGAGAGAGAGAAATTGAAGGAGAGGTTGACAATGTCCCATCTTCCAGAGGGCTCAGGAGGGTAAGAACTGAAAGATGCCTGGTAGGTTTGATAAAAGCCAATTTATTGACGTGCATTGACGGATGTGTTGTTGCAGTGCACTGGCAGAGAATGCAGATGGAGGGTATTTAAACTTGAATCTATTCTTTAAAGCAGCTTTGTCATGAGGGAAAGAAAAGAGATAATAGGAGTAGATGAAATACAAAACACAATAGGAGTGGATTCAGCATTGGGTGTTTTCAAGGAGTATGGTAGAACGATAAGATAGGACTAGAAGGATGGTAAGGAGGCAGTTGTAGATTATGATTCTGAGCATTAGACTGGGAGTGTAAGCCTTATCAAGGTAGAACACAAGCGGAAGCCCTCTGAGTTTAGGAGTTAAAGGAATTGACAGGTGAGATAAGAGTTGGTATGATATAAGGCCAATGTTATGTGCTGACTTAACATGACAAAATCAGGAGGGCCTCAAATGGCCTAACCACTCCCCTACCCACTCTGCTCTCTCATAAAAAAGATCCGCTAGCCAAAACGCCCTCTTCATGGGGACAGGCACAGTTCCTATTTATGACTGAGTAGTGGGTTTCAGTTCCCTGTCAGCCAATCACATCCTCCCATAAGAACCAGGGGACACCTTACCCTCTTTATTCTAAAAAGCCTACCTCCTAACGGCCTTGGTGGTTTACTCTGTTCCCAAGTGCAACTTCATGTGGCCCTACATGGTGTTCGGTGTCCCCTTCCCCTGAGCTAAGAGTATATGTGATTAACAAATTGCTATCTCTCTCATCTTTTCAGTGTTGGTTGTCATGTATTTAGCTATCCTCATAACCCTAGAGTGGGAGTCTTCCCACCCCACTGACAAGGTGAATAGGAAGTGTTAAAACAGATGAGTGTGTTGTTCACCTGGACATTGATGTTGCCTAGCATAATATCATGACTTGGATAAGAGGGAAATTGAGAATCAAGGGCTAAAGTTTTAATATGAGAAGTAGTTTTCTGGCTGGTAGACTCTTAAAGATAAGAGCAGGTAGAAGGCAAATAGCCAGGTGATATGAGCCGGGTGCCTAGGGTCTAAGATTGTCAGAAACTGCTGACCTTTACAATATTCAAACTGAGACATATGGGAGAGTTGTAGGAAGCTAGGGAAAAAGGGACCCATGTCTTGAGTGATAAATCTATGTCATATGTTATACTGGACACTAGTCATGATACTTCATTTAATTATTCTCAAACAAAACAAGATAGGTATTATCTCCTTTTTTCAGATGCGGGAGCCAAGGCTCGAAGAGATAAAGAAACAACAGAAACTAGATTAAAATGCGCATCTCCTAAGTTCCACGTCTATACCACTATGATTCCTTTGATTTCTATAATTAAACATTTTATTTTGAGATTATCTTATGTTCAAAACTCTATTTTAGATATTGAAGATACTGGACATCAGTGGATACAAGAGGTGCTTGCCCTCAGAGAGCCTACAATATCATGGGATATATTATCTTAGTCATTCCTCCAGGAGAAGCAATAACTTATGCCAAAAGAAATTTTAAAAATTGGTGATGTGGGGTCTATCTTTACTGCATACTAGGTTGTAAGTTATTTTCAACCCTAGTGTAATCCTTTTGCCAAACATGAGAAGAGGGATCACTTTTACCAGTGAACACAGAAGCATCTATATTTAGTCACCCTTTTGTTTTTAGATCTTCTACCAGCCCATACAACTTAAAGCTGTGTCTTTTTCTGTAATAAGCAGTCTAGCTACAGGCATTGTATGTGGTTCTTTAAGAGCCTTATGATTTTTTATTATCCCTTTGTGACAGCTTTCTCAGAGTTATGCAAATGGTATGCCAAGTGTAGTAGACTGAAATTTCTTCCATTTTATCTCTGTCCAAATAGAAGTTGCCTCATCTGCATATAACAGTTCCCTTTGCAACTCAGTTGTAGTAGAAAATTGGAAGTCGTTTGTATTTGCATTTCCTGGGGATACAGACAAGAGCAGATGCCAATAATGGATGTCATAATTTGCTGCCTTCTCTTTGCTGCCTATAAATCTTGAATATTTTTCCTACAATAGCAAGTAAAGAGATTCAGCAAGCATAATGGGGAGAGAGGAGATGTAAATCTCAGCAGTGGTGGTGGATTCCAGCTATGAATATTTCAGAAACAAGACACTCCCTTTAAATGAAACACTAATGGTTGTTAGGATGCTGCTAGGCCTGATGTGCTTTTGATTTCATTTAATAACCCATAACTCCTGACTGCACAACACTAGATCCTGGATTCTAAAGAAAGTCTTTTCTCCTCTTCTAATTTCAAATGCTGGCCTTATTGTGGTGTCAATTCTTGATTACCTACTCACTACACCAAAGATACACAGGCATGCGCAATTTAAAATTTAAATAATTTATATTTGGTTTTGAAATGAACACATTCAGATACGAAGTCTCCCTGTATCCTTCCCTCCCTCTTTCTCACACACACATGTGCACACACATGCACACATGCGTGCATATAAATATGCACAGTCAACCCAAACTCGCCCTCAAATGCCTAGCCTTGAGTCCTTCCTTCCCTGAACATTTTTTAGTAGGTTGTGATTCAACTCAGCAAAGATGATCTGAACATCAATGTGAAAAGAAAACATTTTTACTCAACTTATAAGAGTCTTCAATATAGAGGTTTCAAAATGGAATGCTATAGGTCAAGTGTCATTTTACATTTTTTTCTCATATCTTATATCCTACAAATAATAAATTGGGTAAATTCAAAATTATCCAAATTTCTCTGTTTCTAAATGACTTTGACCATTTTTCTGTTTTACTTTAAACTTAAACCTTTAGGTGCCACATTGTTTCAGAAATTTTGGAGCCCATAGCAAGACGACCTTGCTTACACTGTTTTGTTGTTGTTTTTAATCTGCCAAAATATACAGCCTTTCTATAAGGTGTCTATTATTATTCTAGTGAGATGTGTAAATACCTCAGTTGATATAAATGTTGTAAACTAACCCCAGTATACCTCATTAACTAGCTATATTCAGTAATACTACTGCCAGGAAGAATTGGCAGGCTATTAGCTTGAAGAAAATAATCCAAAAAGGAAAAAAAAAGAAAGAAAAGAAAAGAAACTAAATAAAAATTAACACCTAGTAGATGAGCTTGCACTAAATTGAGAATTCTAAAGTCAGGGTGTATTTTATTCTGAATACAAATCCCCTCCAAATTTGAACTCAATGAACTTGTTGCCTGAATACCTTGGCTACCCCATTCTCAACCTAATTACTCTTTTTCTCTTCCTTACAGGACAAGTGTCATCTTTATGACAAAATCTTTTCTAATTATTCTACAAAGAAGTTCTCATTCTTCCTGTAGTAGAGCTGTTGGTCCCCTGCCCGGATCCCTTTTAGCATGCCAGAGTATCTAATCCTCAGCTGTTGCAAATGTTGGCCGCTAACAGCTCACATACAGCTGCACCGTTCACCTGAGGATTACTCCTGACCAACAAAAGCCCAGGAGCCCCTTCACCAGAAATAGCTGAAATGTTTTCTCTTCTGGGAGTTGGCTGATACAGGGATACAAAACGTCACCCTCTTGCCTCAAGGTGGGACCATTCAGTGCGCCATCTATATTTTAGAGCTCAACATGGGGTCAGGCTGAAACTAGACTTGTGCTACATTTTTGCAGATGTTCTATCCCATGTCCTATCCTGCTTTCCTCACTAACTTAAGACAACTCCCTCATTAAATCATTTGCACAAGAATCCCTGTTTCTAGCTCTGCTTTTGGGAAACCCGATCTAAGACATTTGGTACTGGGAATGATTCTAGAAAGTAGTCTTTACGAATGGGATTCTGGAGTTGGATCATTCACCAGCCAGATGGTGATAGAAAGTCCATTACTGGTAGTGGATAGAGTATTGATCATTCCTGATATGCTATAGCAATACAAATGCTGAGACTTTCACCTCTAGTGATCTTGGATGGGCTGCAGATGGATGTAGGTTGTGTAATGTTCCTGAATCTTAAGAGTTTCAGGGTAAATAATATGGACTGTGGCATTTGGTAGCTGTCACTAGATGCCATTAATGCCTTAAAGAGAGAAAAAGACAGGTTCAGACTCAGTCACTAATTTAAAGTAATCCATGCTGCTTTGGCCACAGTTAAAGAGACCCACATTTATTGTTGCCAAAGTACAAACACAGCAGACAAATGGGCACAGATTCACCGAAGCTATGAATTCGGCCTTCTGTGAATTTCTGCCACTGTTACAATTAAGTGCCATGCCTGGTTGTTTATCAAAACTGGGATAGACTATGCTTTAATTCTTTTAATCTTAATTAGAAAAAAAGTTTTGGAGGGTTGAGAGGCAAGATGGCAGACTAGAAGCAGCCTGCACATGCTGCTCTTAAGGAGAGGACTGAAAGTTGCAGGTGGATGCCCACCTACAGATGAATGGACATTCTTAGGGAGAGCATTGTGACTCATTGGAGAGTGAAGGAGAAGGTGATGGGGTGGGTAATCCACTCAGCCAGGTAGGAAGGTACCTGGGGGAAGTAACCACATATGGGGAAGGGCAGGAGGAGAAAACCCTGGACTCCATGCTTCCCCTGTAGACACTGCGGCTCAAGCCATGAGGGGGCACCCACCATGGCTGCAGACCTTTGGACTGATTGGACAGCTGCTTGGAGTTTGTGCAGTAACATTGCACCAGAGAATGGGCACAGCAAGTACCCAGTGACCTCCGTTCCCAGGTTGCTGCAGCTGACACAATTCTGAGCTCTCAGGTCTAGAGTGCCTGGTCTACACAGGGCTTGCCTTTGCTGCAGCCACCTCTGTATAACCCCAGCCAGGCTGGAGGGGAATCAAGGGGAGGGGACACTCTCATGCATCCTTGACTGGGAGCCAAGCACCCCTCCCTTTCATGGGGGAGTCAAGCAGAATGGGCATTACAGATGCCGACTGAAAAACCCCACAGCAACTGCCTTGGTGGGTCCTGGGCAGAGGGTGAGCCCTGGCCACCAAGTAGCCTGGCCCCATGCCTCTGCCTCTGAGGATCTTGTGCTGCTGCCAGGACCCATGGCCCTGCCCCCAAGGCTCCCACCCACTGCCTGGTGGGAACCGACCTCACGGTCTAACATTCTGTCAGGTACTTGCTAGCTGCAAGCCAGCATCACACCCAGACCCAGGTGGAGCAAATGCCTGTAGCCTTGACACCCACAACCACTGCCTAGATAGCCTCACCCAGCTGCCACTGCCACTGTCAAGGGAAGACCCAAGCAGAGCAATCTCCCACAAGGCTAGCCTCTGTGGAGAGGGACTTGCCCAGCTCCCTGCCAAAGCTTTCAACAGCAGCCTGGGGAACAAGCCACCACTCACTCCTCATGGAGATCATCCAGCAACAGCTTGGACTGTGACAATCAAAGGGGAATGGGACCATACACAACAACAGCTGCATTATAGGCTCTCAGTACATTTGCCTGTCTCCTGCCAAGTCAATGTTCCAGAATAGATGACAAAAGCACCATTTAGGGACCTCTCCTTCTTCTCACTGAGTAGGAGAGTTCCTAGCAAGGGAGAACAGGTGCACTGCAAACCTAGCTGCCCTGAGCTGGGAGAAAAGGTTTCAGATGAGAAGAAATCAGCAAAAGAACTCTGGCAATATGACAAAACAAGCTAGTTCAGCACCCCCGAAGCATCATAATAGATCTACACCAATGGACTCAAACCAAAAGGAAATTGTTGAAATGTCAAAAATGGAATCCAGAATATTGATGGCAAATAAGACCAATGACATTGAAGAGAAAATTGAAAAACAACACAA
Source organism: Propithecus coquereli (assembly GCF_000956105.1). Taxonomy (NCBI): domain Eukaryota; kingdom Metazoa; phylum Chordata; class Mammalia; order Primates; family Indriidae; genus Propithecus; species Propithecus coquereli. The sequence goes on from NW_012148319.1 coordinate 4,007,636, forward strand.
TAGAAAAACTACCACTGCTATAACATAAATTTAAAATTAATACTTCCCATATTCCTTATATGAAATAATAGGTAAAAGAATGAGGGAAAATTTTGGTTGATGTATAGTGTATATTAAAACAAGCAAAGAGTCACATACATTTAGATGCACAGTGCTCTTTCTGCAGTTGGCCATAAGACCATAGATGATATTTACAATTTCCTTCTTCTACTGCCTGTTCCATGTTCTCTTTGTTCTGAGCTAGCATTTCAGTTCGTTGGGGTTCTTTATCTGTTTGGCTGACCCAAACTTTCATTTCTGAAAAGCCCAGGGTTTTTTCTCACCCTCTATTTACCATGTTTTTCTATACATTATTCTCTTTCTCCTTGTCTACATCCTTTTTTATTGTTTGAGGTTTTGTTATTCCCCAGCCCTTCTCTACTTGTAGGATGTTATATATTCTCTTTCTATTCTTTAAGTAGCTATTTCAAAATTTTTAACATGTCCCTTGACATAATGATGTCTAAATGAAATTAATATTTTTACTAGACTCTCCCTAAATAAAATGCCTTAGAATCACTTATAACAATCACCATTACTCCAACTTACTTAAATGTTATTTTTGTTCAATATTTAAGTTTCCACGTTTCCTCCTTTCCAATTCATCATCATTATCATTGTTGTTTTATGCAGTGTTTGTTTAGATTTATCTACTATTTACCAATTTATTTGCTCACCATTCTTTTATCTCAATCATTCTTCACTGAATGATTCTTCTTCACGAAGAGTATTCATTAGAAATTCCTTCAGTGAGGGCCTATTGATGGTAAATGCAATCCATTTGTATTTGCACAAATGTCTATATTTTGATTCCATTCTTAAATGATATTAAATGAGCACAAAATACTTGTTTTATGAGAATTTAATTTTTTCTCAGCTCATTAAGGAGGATAATTTGCTGTCTTCCCTTTTTAAATTACTGCTACTGAGAAATCAGCCATGTGTCCAATTGTTGATGGTAGTCTGTCTCTTTTCTTGTCTTGTTTTTAAGGTTATTTATATGCTTTTGCTGCTCTACAGGCTAATTGGGATTTATGGAACTTCTTGAAACAGACTGGAGTGTTTTATTACTTCTAGAAAATTCTCAGCCATTATTTTAACAGGATCTACACCATTTTCTCTCTGTTTTTCTGAAACTTCTTTAGGATGTATGTAGGACATGTACCTCCATGTCTCTTAAACTCTTTTTCATATTCTTCTATTTCCTGATGTCTCTATGTTTCTGTGAAGTTTCTTCAATCTTCAAACTTATCTTTCTGTTTACTAATTCTCTCTTCATATCTATTTTTTTTAATTTCAGTGACTGGATTTTTTATTTCTACAAGTTATTTTTTATTCTTTTTTCAAATTTGCGTGTTCCAATTTTTTTCACTAGTTATCATATGATGCTTTTGTACCTAGCTTTCTAAAATAACATTAAATTTTGGAGATCTTTACCTATCAAATATATAGATCTAACTAACCTTTTTTAACTGCTGCAAAGTATTGTGTGCATTTCTATAGTATTGTATTATTAATAATTTCTTAGACTTGATTTCTTCCTCTATTTATTTTAATCATTTTAAACTGTTTTAAAAGTATGTTTTAATCCTATTATTTGAAGCTCCTAGGGTCTAATTCTGCTGTTTGCTCTTTCTGTGGATGCAAATTTTTGGTGTAACCTTTTCTTTTCAATTCAGATCCCAGGTCAAGTTAACAAAGTTCCTCTCATTTCACTTTACCAGTAGCAGATTTTTTTCCCTATCTACCCTTTTGCCAAGTCCATATCCTTTTTTATGTTCTGGCTTTGTGAGTATGTCTGTGAGGTGACAGTTTGCCAGTCCAATTCCCCAACTGAAGCAATTCCAAGGCCTTGTCTTTGGGTCCATCATATTAATTAAATTCCCTTAAATAGCAAGTCTCACTAATATCTCCTCCTTCCTCAAGCTGTGAAAGTGTCAACATCAGTTCATTACTCTTCTGTTTTTCAATTTTTTGCTTGCCTTTAGCCTCTGGGAATTTTACATGTTTATTTAGGAGTTTGGCTATGCATTTTAAATGATGCTCACTGTTTTTATCCTATACATACAGGTGTTTTAAGGTGAAGGATTTTCAGGTTCTGTAATCTGTCGTGTTGCCAGACACAGAAGTCCTACTCTTCCATCACTTAGCCTTAGAAATGTCTGGGGTGCCACTGGTCTTTGTAACTGTCTCCCTGTCCCCTGACATTCTTTGTCTTCATGTGTTCTCTCTGGTATGCTTAAGTAATGGGAGGGCTAATTTAAGTCTGAAATTTTGACATGGGAGTGATCTCCTTGTTTGAATTTCAAAGAATGGTAGGGACACTTCTAGCAAATATCTTTATACTTCCTCACCTACCTTCTCTTCTCTTACATGACAATATCTCAAGGGCATTCCTGTTTTAATTTCAAGCCCAATTGTGTATTTTACAATTTGAGGCAATGCAAAGTAGTAGAAATAGTAGTGACTAGAGTAAAACAACCTGAATTATATAGTTCAAGCCCTACTACGAAATTGTATGACCTTGAGTTAAATTATTCTACTTCTTATTGACATCTTTATCTGTATGAAACGCTCAAGCTCTGTGTATGATCATGTAATTCTAGAACATGTTACTTCTAAGAATTTTGTCTAACCACCAAAAGTACAGAATGATTAAAAGCTGGAAGGTTTTGTATCTCTTTAAGATATCTCCATATTGCTTTCCACAGAGGTTGCACTAGTTTGCAGTCCCACCAACAGTGCATGAGTGTTCCTATCTCTCCGCATCCACACCAACATTTATTGTTTTGGGACTTTTTGATAAAGGCCAGTCGCACTGGAGATAAGTGATATCTCATTGTGGTTTTAATTTGCATTTCCCTGATGATCAGAGATGTTGAGCATTTTTTCGTATGTTTTTTGAAAGGTTTTGTATTTTTAAATCATTATTTTTACAGACATTCATAAAAACTGAATTAAATAGTAACTCTCAATATTTGTTTTTTTCCGTAACTCAGGAGAAAAAGAGTCATTAGATAAATATATTAAAATTAATTCAGTTAGGAAAATGGACTGACATGATTTGAACAGGAAAAGTTTAGGAAACTGGACATGTATGTGTCTAGGTTACATGAAGTTCTGGAGCTAACTATTCTGACCCAGAGCGTAGATGAAGGAATTAAACATAGTCACAAAGCGTGTAATTAAAGAACTAACTATGGTGTTTCATCCTTTGCAGTACTTCAACATTTCAGCTAGTCTCTGCTTATACTGTCTTCTCCCACATTTACACTTACCCTTATTTGCACGACCCAGATAAGTTCAGAAATGTAAAACAGAAATCACTAGAGAAGATCTCAGAATCCTGGCTGCCCTAGATACTAAGAGCTACTTGTAATAGTTATGATTTACACACATGTATTTCCATGGCTAGAGCACTCCCTTTAATGTGAATGCTTGGAAGGACATTTGTTGATCTTTTTGCTCGTAGTAGCTTTTTAATAACCTTAGCATTTCAAAGGTGAATCACTCCTTCTATTTTGCCTACTCAAATTCAAATGGACCCATTTTGTACTTTCACCAGTGATTAATGAGATCTTTTTATCTTTAATTTTCTGTAACAACAGTAAAGGACCTCAAGGCCTATAATATAATTTCTTCCAAAAGCACTGATAGCGTTTTCTAGGCTCACTCTCTGGAGGACTTGAATTGCTAGGAGGGAAATGTACCTCCTATAGACTTCCAGTAGATGGCAGGTACAGCACTTCAAACCTCTTACAACATGAAAAAAATGCAACAGCTCAATATGTAAAAATAGATTGTTACCATGTTTTAAATCTCAGGTGCAATGGAAAAGAGGGAGTAAAATTTTTGTTTATGGATTTAGCATCATATTACCATATAAGTATCTTCTTATTTTTGTCTTCTATTAAAAATACAAATGCAACAAATGAAAATATGTCTTTCTCAGGGAATGCCTGCAATTCTAGGTTGCAAATTAAGCATTTAAATGTTGAATAATATAATCACCATGTTATAGATGTTAATTAAAGTGCTTAGTGAACAAAGATACATTTAGCAATTTTTAAATATAAATTTTGGAGGCTGAGAAACTATTGTTTTATAGCAATTATTGTTTAATAGACTACAATTTACATTTTATATATTCATTTTTTTACAGATTCATAGAGGGCAGAAGTACAAATATAGATATATAGATATATACATGCATACAATGATAATTTTCTCAATCCATTCTTTTATTTTCTTTGAATAATTAATCCCATAAGTGTTTCCTACAATTTGCCATAGAAATAAATTTTTACAGTGGATTTGGAAAGAAACTTCTCTCTGTGATCTATGGTAAAAAACAAAGAGGAATGTGTGGGTAGGCCTCTTATAGATAACAAATAAGCTCTCAGTCAGACTGTACATCTCCTGAATAGTAAGTCAGATGTTTATTCTGAGATGAATGACTATAAAAGCTGCAAAATATTCCATTACACATTCTTATACACACACTCATTAAAATATGTCCAGTTGTGACACATCTAAGGTATCCAGGACTTTTAGAAATATTTTTATTAATTCAGTAAAATACTTTTAAGAGTTTAAAAATAGTTTTAACTTCAACATATATTTTTGCCTTGTAAATTTGTTATATTTGTGTTATGCAGAAGATGTTCAATGTGGCTTATGTGACTGAAACTCAGCCAAAATTGTAGCTATGTGACTTTGGTCTATTTACTTAGTTTTCCCAAATTTAATAAAATACGTTTTACTTATTTTGTTTACTGTCTGTCCTTCCCCTTAAATTATGAGCAGAGTTTTTTTATAATGATTTTTATTCATTACTGAATCCACAATACTTAGAACAATGTCTGATACTTAGTGAGTGAGTAAATAAGTGTTGACTACGTGAACGAATGATTTACTGTATAAGGCTAAGTCTTATGATAAAAGGCAGTAAGGAATGGTAGTCACTGAATAAATGTTTGTTTGATTCAAGTCCCCTTGTTTCTCTCCCATGTCCACTCTAACACACTAGAAACCTTAGGGCCATCTTTGACTCTTATTTTTCTTCATCATGCCAGATTAGATCATCATTTTCAAATATTGGCTCTTCAAATTGTAGGCCACAGACTGGCAGCATAGTTATTACCTGGGAGATTGTTAGAAATTCAGAATTGCTGGCCTCAGTCCAGAACTACTGAATAAGAATTTGCATTTGGAGAAAATTCCCAGGTGACTCATGCATACAGTAAATTTTAAGAAGCACTGATCTAAGTTACTATGTTTCTCCATCCACCTCACTCTAATCACTGTAAGAGATAATTAGTCCACTTGCCTCTAAACCGTACAGCATACCACAACTAGATTTAACTTTTTAAATAACGATTTGGTCACTTTACGTTGTTGCTTAAGTATGTACAACTCCTCTTTTTACCTGGTTGCAGAAAGTATAAATAACACCTCATTCTGGAATTCAGGCCTCTCTATCATCTGACTCAACCCTCGCAACCCAATCTCATCTTTTATCTCAAAATTATTCATTAGTTGGATTCTTGCAAATTCAACTTCATTCTTGACTACTTTGTCTCTTAATATGGAACACATTTCACTTTTTATTTAACTAAATCCTACTCATCATTCAATGTTTAACACAAAAGATATTCCTCCAAACTCTTCCCTCACTGCCAGAGCCCACATGGATTTTTCCATTTTCTACTGCACGTAATTTCAAAACACTCATTATGGAATATGCTGCATTTTTTTTTACAGAGTTTTGTTATAAGCGAAGGTCTTGTTTTCCCAATAAGATTTTAAGTTAATCAAAAGCAGAATTTTATCTTTTCTTTTCTTTGGTATTTCTCATAAATCATTCAGAAATTTAAGTGAATACGTAGGTTTCATTTTGAACTAATCTACTTTTAGGATTCTCTGGGTTTCCAGCAACACAAAGCAAAGTCACTTAGTCTGTGCAACTCATAATTTTGATAATGTCATGGAATTATAAGTAAAATTTAGTTTGTTTTAGGTTATTGAATATTTGAGTATAAGGCGAATTACTAGAGTCCAGTGATACAGGATTATAGCTGTGTCATGATGGATGGTATAAATGAAGCAGTATTTCCAGCAAATGTTTGGTTGTTTTCATGAAAGTGATACATGAATAAAGCCAACCTTGAGGTTGAGGAGCAGTATCCTCTTACCATTAGCATATTCACTTAAAGGTTGAATATCAGGGAACATTGAACTAATTATAAAAATAAGCTCTTGAGGAAGAATCTTATGTAGGGTTTTTTTGTGTGACTTATCTGGAATAACCAGCTGCCTTGAGTATGGCTGATTGATTATTCAATTCTTCATCTCGCTTTTCTCGCACAGTCTCAACTTTCAGGAATCAGTGCTCATAGACTAAGCTAAAAAGACCTTAACATTGGCACTTTCTTAATGCTTCAGTGAAGCTCTAACAAGGCTGTTACACTGGGTCTCTCTCTGGATCATTAAACAAATCATACAACCTCTAATTCCAGTTATCAGTGTAGGCAAATGAAAAATCTTGCAGACAAATGTGAAAGGGGGCAAAATGTCACTCACTGTCCTGCAAAGTGCCTTTTTAGGCTACAGTGTAGTTGTTGTGCCTTGTTCTCATACCGTCTTCTTCAACTCTGTAAACTGTTTTCCTATTTTCCCATTGTCCATTACAGACAATCCTGGGTTTAGTAATTTCCTAGTCTGTCTAATAGCATAACCTCACATTGTCACCCACTCTTGCTTTCTCAGTATGTTCCTGTACATTTTTCTTCCTTCCTCCATCTTTCTGTGGAGCAAATCATATTTACTGTATGCCACAACTTATATTTCTACTTTATCAATGATTTCTATGATGCGCGATATCTGTCTTGATTTATTCTTGCACTCGCCAACCCCCACCCCTGCTTACTGTAAGAGCAAAATTCCTCTGTGATCAGGGAAAAATGTGATGCTTATAATCACTTATTCAAATACTGCATTTATTGAGCTCTTACTATGTGCTTAGACTAGTGCTTAGGATACAAAGGTAAATTGCATAATCCCTAACCTCAAGAGTTCACAGTTTAATAGAGGAGATAAATATAATCAGATAAATAAAATACAATGAAAATATGTTCTAGGCATTATGGGAGCACAAAGAAAGAGGAATTAACTAGATTATAGCAGAATAGAGGTGGGGCTGAGGGTCAGAAAAGATGTATCAAAGGAGCTGATGCCTGAGTTGAGTCTTTCTCCCCCAATTTTTTATTATCAAAATTTTCAAACATATAGTAAAGTTGAAAAACTTTAGCAAAGTTAAAAGATAGCTTCTACCATTAACATGTCACTATACTTGTTTTGTCATGTCTATCCATCTGTCCACCTCTCTATCTATACATCAATTCATTTTATTTTTGATGAATTTCGAAGTAAATTTCATCAGTACATTTTTCCTATATGTTTCAGTGTGCATATCATTAACAAGAGTTTAATATTTGTGTCTAATGTGTTTTTATATAAAATACGTATACAATAAAACACACAAACTGTAACATTTGCTCAGTTTTGACAAATATATGCACGACTGTGTAAACAATTCCCTGTCAAGATACAGAACATTACCATCACTTCAGAGAGATCCCTTATGTCACTTTTGTCAATCCTCACCCATATCCACTGACCCCAGAAACAACCATTGTTATGATTTTCTTCACCAAAGATTAGTTTTGCTCTAAAAGTTTGTAGAAATAAAATCATACAATATATTCTCTTTCGTGAAGGATGAGTTGTGTCTTAAAAGATGAAAAAGGGCAAGTGAGGGATCTCTGTGAGGGAGAAGGGAAAATTTGGTCTGATTGTACCACTCACCACAGCTAATTTACAGTCACCTGGGTTAATTGCACAGACTCCAGACCCTGCTTTCCTATGAAATCCTGACTTTCCTAGATATGAAGAATCAGTAGTCACAAGTTTTTGATTTACAATGATTTTTAAATTTTACCTCTCCGACCCACAGGAAAATTTTGCCACTAGGAATCTTGATATAACAATCTGGAATCAAATTGCTTTAGTGTGACTCTCCTTTGAGTGTGAGTTGATATGAGTGTTGATAGTGTATCCTAGATTGGGAGTCCCAAGCTCATCTCTGTTCAACTACCTACCAATAAGACTATTCATGCATCACGGCTCCTGGCTCCCAATGCCATGATTCTCTATATTCTCCTTATGCTTTTGAGTGAAAAAGTGTAGCCAAATACTTCTTGTCCTTATGTACTGCTTGTGAAAAAGCATACAATCCCAAAAGATGGGAATGTTACCACATAAGAAAATTCCTTGATCAGCTAAAAGAGCTTAGCATTCACACCTATCCAAAGCAACTAATTAGACATTTTATTCTTTGAAAAAACAAGTGGTAAAGAGTCAAAACACTATTTCCAAGAACTGTATAAGAATTAAAATATTAACAAATATCCCCCCAAATTTGGAATAAATGATTACTATAGTGCAAATACATAATGGTGTTTAAGTAATAGTAAAACAATTTTTAATTCAATTGTAATGGTTTGGGGGCACAAAAATCACATAGATGTAGTTGTTTAGGCATTTAAGTAATCTCTTTTATCTGTCCCTATTATCATTTGCAAATGCACTGCATGTACTAGCCCATTCAAGACTTTACTGGCCATCACAATATCCAATGGTCTTCAAAAGTATAAGTATGATATTCAGGTAATTTGGGGGAGATTCTCCTTTTTCATTCAGCTAACTATTCTATGCTTCGAACCTGGTAGCAAGATTCCCTTTACCCTCTGACTACTCATCTTTAATACTACAACTCAGCAGCCAAAATTGCCCCAGACAGACTCACTCTGTCATTGTGAAAAGGAAAATTCCCAAGTCTGAAGGAATCACTGCAATTATAACAATCATCAAAGAAATCAACCTGTATTTCTGCTGTTACAAGCTGTGTGACCTTGGATATTCCAATACATTTCTTTGGGCCTATGGTTTCTTCTAAAATGAACAAAGTAGCTCAACCATTAATAAAAATGTCACCTAAAAAAGTAATCAGAGGGGAGGCCATGATGGTGTACTAGAAGCAGCCTTCACAAGCTGCTCTCACGGAGAAGATTGAAAGTGGCAAGTGGATATTCACCTTCAGATCTATCACCTAGGGGAGAGCACTGGGAATCAACAGAGAGGTGACAGGGGGCTCCCAGGTTGAAGGAGAGAGAGGAGAGGTGACCTTCTCAGCAGGAGGTACATGGGGAAGTTGCCCACATCTGGGGAAGGGACAAAGGAGAGAACCCTGGGCTCCACACTTCCCCCATGGACATTGCAATCAGTTGTGGGGGCCCCTCCACCACAGCAGGGTGCTGGACTTACACTGGGAGCTTACTGGAGACTGTGCAATGGCATTGCTCCAGAGAGAAGACACTGGCTTATGTACTCTGGGCACTTCAGCTGGTGCCACTTTGAAATCCCAGCCCCAGAGCACTACATCTACCCAGGGTACAGATCAATTCTTGCCACCTCCCTATCACCCCTCCTGGGCCAGGGAGGGAGAAGGGAGGCTGGCACTGTCACACATCCCATGGATGGAGTGCTGCACTCCCTCATTCCTGCTAGGGGACCTGGGTGGGGTGACACTTGGGCCACTGTGCACCGATTCCTGCCTATGCCACCTGGGCAGGGCAGCTCTCAAGGTGCTGTGGGATGACAAATGCTGTTGCCACTATCCTATAGGCAGGTACCACACTCCCTCACTGCTGCCAGGGGATCTGGGAGGGGCGATTGCTCATGCTGCAGCATGCCGACTGCCTGAGACAACCACAGAGCAAAGGGGAAACACACGAGAGCAGCAGTGTTAAAGGTTCACAGTGCATCTGCCCCTCTCCTGCCCAGTCAACCTTCTGGAGTAGGACTCAAGTGTGCCACCTAGGGACCTCTCCCTCTCTTCACTGAGCAACAGCTTTCCTGGCAGAGAATAGGTGTACTGCAAAGCTATCTGTCTTGAGCTGAGAGAAGAAGTATCAGATGAGAAGGAACCAGCATAAGAGGTATGGCGACATGAAAAGAGAGGCTATTTTGAAATCACTAAAGGATCACAATGGTTCTCCAGCACAGACTCCAACCCAAAGGAAATTGTTGAAATGACAGACAGGAAATTCAGAATATGGATGGCAAGTAAGATCAATGGGATTGATGAAAAAGTTGAAAACCAAAACAAAGAAACCAAAAAAATAATTCAGGACATGAATGAAAAACTCATTAAAGAGATAGATAACACAGGAAAAGATATAACAAACTCAAAGAAGTGAAAGAATCATTTAGGGAATTTCAGAATACAGTAGAAAGTTTTAACAACAAACTAGACCAAGCAGAAGAAAGAATTTCAGAGCTTAAAGACAAGACTTTAGAATTAACCTAGTCCGTCAAAAATGTAGAAAAAAGAATCAAGAAGAATGAATGAGCTCTCCAAGAAATATGGAACAGTGTAAAAATGAACAAATATAAGAATCATAGATATCTCTGAGGGAGAAGAAGAAAAATAAAAAACTAGTTTGAAGGAATAACGGAGGGAAAGTTCCCTAGTATCACTAGCGATTTTGACATCCAGATACGAAAAGGCCATGGAACAACTGGAAAATTCATTGCAAATAGGATATCACCAAGGCACACAGTCATCAGTCTGGCCATAATCAAGGTGAAGGAGAAAATCCTACAAGCTGTGAGATGAAAGCAACAAGTAACTTCCAAAGAAAAACCCATCAGACTAATGGCAGACTTCTCAGCAGAAATCTTATAAGCCAGAGGGATTGGGGGCCCATTTTTAGTCATCTTAGGCAAAATAACTGCCAGCCAAGAATTCTGTATCCTGCAAAACTAAATTTCATAAATGAAGGAGAAAGAAAGTCTTTCCCAGACAAGCAAATATTAAGGAAATTTTTCACCACTAGACCTGTCTGACTAGAAATGCTTAAAAGTGCTCTATACATGTAATAGAACAGTAAATAACCACCAGTGTAAAAACATCTGAAAGTTAAAACTCAAAGCTCTTATAAAACAATAACACAGGAAGAGAACAAAGCAACTAGCTAACAATGAACTTGATGAACAGAAGAGTATTTCACATATCGATACTAACATTGAATGTAAAGAGTTTCGCTGCTCCCCTTAAAAGATATAGATTGACTGAATGGATGAAAAAAATACGACCCAAATATATACTGTCTCCAAGAAACTCATTTAATTCACAGGAGTACTCAGAGACTCAAGGTAAAGGAGTAGAAAAAATATTCCACGCAAATGGAAACCAAAAGTGAGTAGGAGTAACTATTCTTGTATCAGATAAAATAGACTTTAAATCAGCAATGCTAAAAAAGGACAAAGATGGTCGTTTTATAACAATAAGGGGAACAATTCACAAAAAGATATAACACTCCTAAATATATATGCACCCAACACAAGAGCTCCCAGATTTATAAAACAAGTTTTACTAGATTTAAGTGAAGAAATAAACAGCAAAGCCATAATAGCCTGGCACTTTAACACTCCATTGACAGAACTAGATAGATCATCAAGGCAGAAAATAAAACAAAGAAACTCTAGACTTAAATGAGACTCTAGAACAAATGGACCTAACAGACATTAATGGAACATTCAACCCTAAAACTGCAGAATATGCATTCTTCTCATCAGCACATGGGACATTTTCTATGATAGAGTGTACGTTAGGCCATTAAAAAAAAGCCTCAGCAAATTCAGAAATATCAAAATTATACCATGTGTCTTCTCAGGCCACAGTAGAATAAAACTGGAAATCAATTCCAAGAGGAACTCTCAAAACTACACAAAAACATGAAAATTAAACAACCTGATGCTGAATGATACTAAGATGGAAATAAAAGGTTTTTTAAATTGTACAACAAAGATGACAAAAGCTTCCAAAATATCTGGGCTACGGAAAAAGCAGTGCTAAGAGGGAAGTTTATAGCCTTAAATGCATACATCAAAAAAACAGAAAGATCACTAATTAACAACTTAATGTCACACCTCAAGGAACTAGACAAAGAAGAATAAACCAAACCCAAAGCTTGCAGAAGAAAATAAATAACAAAGCTCACAGCAGAACTAATAGAAATGGAAACCAAAAAAATAATGCAAAGGATCAACAAGACAAAAACTTGGTTCTTTGAAAAGATAAACAAAACCAATAGACCATTAGCTAGGTTAATCAGAAATAACACAGAAAGGACTCAGTTAAGTTTAATCAGAAATGAAAAAGGAGACATTACAACAGATACCACAAAAATACAAAATATCATCCGTGAATACTATGAAAACCTCTATGCACACAAACTAGAAAATCTAGAGGAAATAGATTTTTGGAAACACATAACCTCCCAAGCTTGAATCAGGAAGAAACAGAAATCCTGAATAACATCATTAAAATGTCCATACTGCCGAAAGTGATTTAAAGTGTTGATGCAATTCCCATCAGAATACTAGCATCATTTTTCACAAATGTAGAAAAAATAATCCTAAACTTGATATGGAACCAAATAAGAGGCAGAAAGCCAAAGCAATCCTAGCAAAAGAACAAATCAGAAGATATTATGTTACCTGGCATCAATCTGTACTACAAAGCTGTAGTAACCAAAACAGCATGGTTCTGGTATAAAAGTAGAGATACAGACCAATGGAACAGAATAGAGAACCCAGAAATAAAGCCATATGGCTATGACCAACTGATTTTCAACAAAGCAGACAAAAACACACACTAGGGAAAGGATGCCCTATTCAATAAATAATTTATTCATTCTATTGTTGATGAGCATTTGTTTCCAGTTTGGGCAATTAAGAAAAACATTTGTATTTTGGAACACATTTCTAAACATTTCTCTTGGATATATACCTAGGAGTGAAATTGTTGGTCATATAGTGTACATATGTTCAACCTTAGTAGATAGTGAGAAGCAGTTTTCCAAAGTGGTTACACCAATTTATAATCCCATATACAGTGTAATGAGAATTTTTATGGCTTTACATTCTTGAGATACTTGATATATTCAGTCTTTTGGTCATTTTAGCAGTATATAGTATTCTCTCATTGTTTTTTAAAATATTGTTATTTTGGGATAATTGCAGATATACATGCAGTTGTAAGAAATAATCCAGAGAGATCTTGCATACCCTTCGTCTGGTTTCTCCTGATGCTAACATCTTCCAAAACTATTAATACAATGCAATATCACAATCAGAGTATTGACAATGATACAGTCAAAAGAAAGAACATCTTCATCAACACACAGATCCCTCATTTTGCCCTTTGATAGCCACATCTACTTCCTTCCTACCTCACTCCTCCTTAATCCCTTATAACCACTAATCTCTTCTCTATTTCTATAATTTCATCATTTCAGGAATGTTCTATAAGTGGAATCACACAATATGTAATCTTTGGGGATTGCTTTTTTTTACTCAACGTAATTCTCTGGAGATTCATCCAGATTTCTATGTGTATCAATAGTTTTCTTCTTATTACTGATGAGTAGTATTTCAGGGTACGAATATAACACAATTTGTTTAATCTTTTACCTAGTGAAGGACATTTAGATTGCTCTCCATTTTTGTCTATTATAAATAAACCTGCTGTAAACATTCACATACAGGTTTTTGTGTGAGTACAATTTTTTATTTCTCTGAGATAAATGCCCAGGAGTGCAATTGTGGGGCCCTATGACAGTTACATGTTTAGTTTTTTAAGAAACTGCCAAATTTTTATCTAGAGTAGCCATACCATTTTACATTCCCAAGAGCAATGTATGAGTGACCCAGTTTCTCCACTCCTTCACCAGCATTTCTTGTTACTATGTCAATATTTTTTAAAATTTTAGTTATCTGATTAATGTATAGTGATATCTCATTGTGGTTTTAATTTGCATATCCTCAATGGTTAATGATGTTGAACATCTTTTTATGTGTTCATTTACCATCTGAATATCCTCTTCAGTGACATGTCACTTCAAATCTTTTGCCTATTTTCTAGTTGGATTGTTTGTTTTTTACGGTTCAGATTTTAATATATTCTAGATTCTAGTCCTTTGTCAGATATGTAGTTTGTAAATATTTTTCCCCAATCTGTTGCTTGTCTTTTTATATTTTAATGGGGTCTTTGGCGGAGAAAAAGTTTTAAATTTTGATGAAGTCCAATTTATTGTGGATTGTATGTACATTTGGTGTCAAGTCTAGGAGCTCTTTGCCTATCCCTATAAAATCTTGTGTTTTTTTTATATAAGTTTTATAGTTTACATTCTTCGTTTAAGTCCAAGATCAATTATGAGTATATTTTTGTATAAGATATGAGATTTATGTCAACGTTTTTTTTTTTTTTTTAATCTATGAAAGTCCAATTGCTCCAGTATTATTTGTGGAAAAGTCTTCCTTTCCCCGACTGAATTGCTTTTGCACTGTTGTCAAAAGTCAGCTGGGCAAATTGGTATTTCTGGTTCTTCATTTTGTTCCAGTGATCTATGTTTTTGTTTCTGCTAGTAGCATACAGTCTTGATTATTATGGCTATATATTAAATTTTGAAATTGAGTACACTGATTTTTTCCCACTATATTCTTCATTTTTATATTTGTTTTAGCTATTCTAATTCCTTTGCCTTTCCATTTAAATTTCAGAATAATTTGTTCATATCTGTAAAAAATATTTCTGGAATTTTGATATCTGTTGTGTGAAACCAAAGTGTGTATATGAATTTGGAGAAAATTACTATGTTGAGTCTTCTAATCTACAAGAATATGTCTATTTATTTATATTTTTTATTTCTTTCATCAGTGTTGTATAGTTTTCAGTACACAAGTTCTTTACAATTGTTACATTTACATCAAGATATTTCACATTTTGAGTGATTGTGAATGGTATTGTTTTTTTTTTATTTTGGTGTCCATTGCTAATATATGGAAATACAATTAATTTTTGTAGTTTATTTTGTAATCTTGTGGCCTTGGCAAACTCAATTATTAGTTCCAAGAACTTTTTTATGGATTCCTTGGTTTTTCTGTATAGTCATGAAATCATGAAAACTGCAAAAGGAACAATTGTGCATCTTCCTTTCTGATTTATATGTATTTTATTGCCTTATTGCATAGACTAAAACTTCCAGTACTATCTTGAATACAAGGAGTGAAAGCAGACATTCTTGCTTTGTTCCCAATCTTAGGGTAGAAGCATTCAGTCTTTTGGTCTTCACCATTAAAGATAATGTTATCTGTAGGGTTTTGTATATGCTCTTTATCTAGTTGAGGAAGCACCTAGACCAGTGTACAGGATACAGGTGATTCTCAACCTATGATGGCTCAACTTACAATTTTTCAACTTTATGATAATGCAAAAGCAATAGACATTCTGTAGAAAGTGTACTTCAAATACCCACACACTCGTTCTATATGAGTATTCCATATATATATATATGGAATGCGTATATATTCTATATGGGTATTCCATATATATATATGGAATGTGTGTATATATATATATACACATTCCATATATATATTCCATATATACATATTCCATATATATTCATATTTCATATACATATTCCATATATATATATATAAATATATATCTCCATCCTTTTGGTTCTGTTTCTCTGGAGAGTCCTAATACACTAGTATTACCATGATATGAAAACCAGAGAAATATAGTACAAGAAGTCCTTACCATAATATCAGCAAATAGACAGCCGGAAAAGCAGCTGGCCCCTTACCCATCACACAACACATATTCACGGGGAACCTGGTGCTAAACCATTTATAGACAGCCTGCTTCTGGGTTGGGGTTTCACACGTAGCACAGCAGCTCCCTCGCTGTGATCTATTAAAAATAAGCCCTCAACACAAGGGTTTTTAAAAAATAAATAAATTTTTAAAAAGAAAAATGTATTAGCAAATAGAATCCAGAAATATATAAACAGGACTATACACAGTATATGAATACTAAGTAGGTATAAAAGTACATTATATACTAAGTAGGATTTCTCTCATTGTGGTTTTAATGTGTATTTTTCTGAAGGCTAAGATTTAAGAAGCTTCTCATATGTTTATACGTCTTTTTTGGTAAAATGTCTGTTCAAATATTTTGCCCATTTTTCTATTGTATTATCTTTCATTTGCTTACTGATTTGTAATAGTTCCTTGCATACTCTGGATACAAGCTCTTTACCAGTTATTAATACAAGTGTTACAAATGTTTTCTTCCTTGTGGCCTATTATATCCCTCTCTTAATGGTTTATTTTGTAGAACAAAAGTGCTTGGTTTTAGTGTTGCATAGTTTGTTAATCATTTCCTTTGTGGCCCATGTTTTGTTGTTGTTGTTGTTCTATTTAAGAATCGTCCCCTATTATGAAGATATGTTCTTTTAGTACCTTCTAGAAATTTTATCACTTTACTTTTCAAATTCAATTTGCAATTCCTTAATCTTTTGTATGGTTTGAAATAGAAATTATTTCATTATTTTTTTCCAAATGAATATCTGATTGATCTAGCACAATGTATCGAGTAGACTGTAAGGTTTTTGGGTGGGCAGCGGCAGAGAAAGAAAGACGAACGTGTAAAGGGCAAGCAACCAGTCTTTATTGGGGGAGGGGGAAAGAGAGAGCTCCCGGGCGAGGTTCACTGGTCCCGAGAGAGCGAGCCAGAGAAATCGTGCACCAGAAGTGTTGAGCAGACTTATAAAGGTTTTAGAGTTGGGGTATGGGCGTTTTTCTTTGGTGTGAACTTTTGGCACGCAAAGTGGAGAGTTCTTTGTTACAGTCTAGGGCGGGACTCATGGGCTCCTCCTTTTCTCTAGGGAGGGGAGGGGTGCCCGCCACCAGCCTTACATAGACTATACCATGTGTGCATCTATTTCTAGATTCTCTACTGTATTGCACTAGTCTGTTAGTCTATCCTTGTAGTAACACCACCAAGGTGTTACTACAAGGTCCTCTGTTTTTTTCCTTTTTCTTAAAGATGGTTTTATTATCTTTAGTTCTTTGCAATACCATATGAATTTTAGGATTATCCTGTCAACTTCCACAAAAACCAAAATGAGCTGTTACTTGGATTGGAATTGCATTTAATCTATGGATCAGTTTTTAATATAATCCATTAACATGTTCTATCTCTTCATTTATTTAGGTCTCTTAATTTTCCTAACAGAACTTTATAATTTTATGTGTCTGAAGGTTTTTCATGTCATTCAATTTATTCCTCAGTAGAGACAGGTTAGAGAACTGCTCTTCACCTCCGATCCTTTGCTTCACTTCCCTACCAATTATGTGAGGCCTGCCAAAGGTTTATCACAATCAAGAACTGTTCCACCTGCAACTATAGCTGAGCTGCCTGGGGAGCAGAGGCCCTCCTGAGGGGACATGTAATGACCCACAAAGGAGATAAGATATCTATCCTATAGTGAGCCTTCCCTACTTCACACTTGGTGAAAATTCCACAACACAGCCAGCCACTGCATTAGAGTAGGAGTATAGTCCTCAAAAATCCTTTTTGGGACAGGGACACATGTCTCATACTCTTGAGATGGAAATAGAGAGTATCATCTGGATGAAAAGTAAACTTTCTTTGCAGAAAAACAAAGAATTTCTACAAGAATGTGTCAAGATAATAATTTTTCTGATATTAACTTACATTTCCTGCCCTAGTATTTCCTCCTTTCCATCCCCCACCCTCCTATTAAGACAAATAAAAGATAGTCTTTATAATCTCAGGGAAGGGATGTGAAAAGATTTAGAGAGTAGATCAATTATTTAGAACAGAAACACAAGGGAGAAAAATGCCCAGAGATTAGAAAAAGTTCCATTGGATTGGAGGGATGGGAGGAGAAAATGGAGTTGCTTTTAGCAAATTTCTGAGATTATGACTGAAGACAGACAAGACCTTGAGCAGCATCCTCCAGGTTCTAAGAGTAGCACAGAAGCTGAAGGGTTTCCCTGGAACTTACAGGCCTTGCTGACTGAATCAATGAACATCTCAGCAGTAGCCTGTGTGTCCCTCTTCTCTGCCTTGTTACCAGGTCATCTCTCTGGTACATAACACAACCCCGGAAGGGACTGATGAGACTGATGCTAGGATTTCCTAACAAAGCCCAGTGTGACGGAACTTGCAGAGAAAGAGAAGTTTTATTTTTTGGATTCCTGAGTTTATTGTCTGAGGTACATAACTAGTATATTTTATCCTACTATACCTAATATGACTAAATATAGTATTTCCCAAAATATTTTTAGGGTGAAAATGGGGGTTCCTCAGTTAAACAGCTCTGTAGTCCAAACTATTAACAGTGATTAATTTTTATGGTTCACGAAGCAAGGTATTGTTAGGTGATCAGTGCTGGAATTGGTCTGTGGTTCACAGCAGAAAAACAAAGGCACTAAAAGCCGACACTCTTGAGTTGGGGCCAGCCATCTTTCTGAAAGGCATACTGAGAGGTGGCGGTCAGCAGAACCAGGTGAATTGGGCCAGGACTTCCTCTTCTCCAAATTACCAATTCCCATAGAAAATTTAAACTCAAGAGTTGGCCTCAGGAGGTAGATGAGATTAGGGCTTTAGCCTTGCAGGGAATTGTCACAACAGCACTGGAAGCATATGCTTCAGAGGAATGCAATGTGATATTGCCAGCTACCAGGCAGCAAAAAGATCTAGCTGAGTTTCTCATGGCCCACTCAAACCAGGGGCTGCTAGAAGTGAGTCTCTGAACAAAGATGATCAGAATATCCTAAAAAAAAGCCACTTGGCATGGCAGTCTCTTAAACGGACATTAGTACTTTCCTTCTCTCTTCTGCCCCATCAGCAGAGGAACAAACATTGTGATGAGGAATAAAAGTAGAAAGTGTATAAAGACAGAGTCTATCTCTCTTTTGTTTTTTAAATTTCATGGTTAAAGACATTTTGGAGACATCATATTAAACAAAGCTAAATACATTTCTTTACAGCACTGCTTCTTGGAACATTTATTAATAATAATATGAAATCCTGAGAAAGGGAGTATTATGTACAGTGTATCCCAAACTCACTTAAGCCACATAATCCTTTTTTTAAAGAACTTGGTATAAAAGTCTAGTGTACTGCTGAATACCTTTTGAGACATGTTAGACTATTTGTCTGTATACAGTCAGCAACAGGGGTGGGTGTTCTCAGAATACAAGGGAAATATCCAAGTTCATTCCAACCTAGTGGTTAAACAACATCCATATTTCTTTTAAAAATATAATTAGGCAAGTATTCTTCTCTTCACAGCTGAAATGGTAGTAAATATCAAAAGGTTGAAAGTCCTTTCATCTGTGTATAGGCTACAAATGTTTTGAGGCTTCAGCAGGTTATTAAGTGTTTTAATGACCCTGTTTTCCAGAACAAAACATCCTGGAGAAGATATTTCTTTCTGAGTCTTTGGCTGCTGTAGAACAAGATAAACAGGTTTTATTGAAAGAGAAAAAAGATAACTTTCACTTCAAGGAAGTAAACATGTTATTCAAAAAAAAAGTACATTTATCATCAAAAATGCCTAATTGTATTCTGAACTTCAACTTTACAAATGTATTCACATTTCTATTTACTTCCCATTGGCTTCTCTGCCTTCTCCCTGAAACATATTCCATTTTTAAAGATTAAATTTTTTCTTGCATACTCAGTCATCCCCCAGGACAGACACACACACACATACACCCACACCATTTTTATCTTTCGCTAAAATACATACAAGGTCATTTCTTACCATCAAATACTTCCCTCATAGAAATCAGTTGTGTTCAGTTTTGTTCTAGATTGGGCAAACATGGAATTAAAAGTGAATATTTTTTAGTGATTGAACTCCTGATAGGGGAGAGTTAAACTGTGTAAAGCCTCCTTTTATTATGTCTTTGTTTAACTTACATAAACTAGAGTTAAGACACCCCAGGTACAACCTTGTTGAAAAAAACCTGAAATCAAGCTGCAACAGTTAATTTGTTCTCATTTTGAATTTCAGCAGTTGAATGAAAATGAAATTCTATATGTAAAGCACATTTTTCAATTATTTGCATTTATCTCCGTGTCCCAATAAAATACACAAAACTCTTCTCAAAGAAAGGAGTTATTGTTGGATGGACAAATATGATGGTACCTAAAGTCAACTTAGTTGTTATCAGTGAGTGATATGTAACTAAAAAATATCAGTATAATTTTAGTAAGTAGGATTAAGAATGTTAACAGTTGCCAAGAATAATAGCCCATAAGACATACTGAGCATGTTCACCTCTGGTTTTCAGGTAAAAACATAAGAGAATAAGGTGAAGGAATGTGCAATGCAATGTATAATTGTCAAGTTTCGCATTTTGTCTTGTGACAGCCTTCAACTCCTTCCCTATTTAGAACCTCTATTCCTCCAGGTAGTCTCAGTGTCTAAGCCATCCTACTGCATTCAACGCACGGGAAACGGCGGGATTTCGGACCTGGGGACTGCTTCCCACTGTTTGTCCATCACGCCACAAATACACACAAGGCCTGACCTAGTGATGTGAATAAAGATGGAAATGTGTTTTACATCTTGTTTATCAAAATTGTTGTTTCTTATTTATTGGATGTCGGGCAGGGGGCAGGGGGGAGGAGGGGACGGGTATATGCATACACAAAGAGTGCGATGTGCAGCATCCGGGGGATGGACACGTTTGAAGCTCGGACTTGGGGGGGAGGCGGGGGGCAAGGGCAACATACGTAACCTAAACATCCATAACCCCATAATATGCTAAAATTAAAAAAAAAATTGTTGTTTCTTGCGCTTTTTAAAATTTGTCCTCTGATCTTTATAATTTCTTATAATAACTACTCAACTTATTTTGATAGTCAAAAAATAAGACACCGAGTGGGCTCTGCGTGTGCTGTGGGCGCCAGGCTGCCCGGGGAGGCGCTGTGGGCCGGCGGCCCCGGCACTGCAAGGCGGCGAGAAGGCGGAATTTCCACTGCTGATTAGTCTGCAGTGGAAATTCGGAAGAAATGCAAGCAGGAAAAAGAAATTAAACCAGGCCCGAGGAGTGATACGACAGGCAGGATGGCGGTCAAGTCCTCCTACTCAGACTTCGTCTCCCGTGACAGGACAGCCCATCTGAACGCCGTCCCTGACGTCCAGGGAGACTGGGAGGCTGTGAACGTGAGGAAGCTGCCCGGAGACGTGGGCGAGCTGGCACTGGACGGGGCAGAAGGACAGCCTGGCAACCAGCCCCAGAGCAGCGATGGCACCCCCTCGTCTCGAGTCCGGCCTTGTCAGAGGAGGCTGGAAGAGAGACCTGCTGTCCTCTCCTGGAAGGGGAACCCTGGCACTGGGCTGGCAGCCTCTTCTCTGAGCTCCGCATCCCAGGCAAGCCAGGCCCGTGTGAGATGATCCCTCCCCCCAGATGCCTCTGTGGCCTCTGCTCTGGGGAAGCCCTCTGCCCACACCCACAGACTCCACATTCGCACCGCTTTCTCGCCATGCCCAGATACACTTTCAAGACACTGTAACCACGGGATATTATTCATTCAGCTGACGCAGGGGCTGGGCCCTGCCAACCAGGATGAGCAGCCCACGCAGGAATACTCCTCTTGTGGGCACCTGGGCAAGGGACTATGTCCCAACACCGACCCTTCCTCTCCAGCCCCAACATTCTGGGTCAGACGTTCTTATGCCTTTTTTTAGAAAACATTGTTAAACTTTTTAAATTTTTAGAGCTTTTTTTTCAGCAGAGAGGGAGAGAGCTGACAATCAATTTACATTTTTTTAAGTCATTTTTAGCTAAATTCTCCCCGTTTATATGGCAGCTCTGAGGTTCTCTCATGGAGCTTCATAGATCCCTTTTTAGGAAAGGGATTTTGGCTCAAAACTATCTGACCATCTGTTTGCCCTTTTTACCAAGATAAGTCACACCTAGGGCCCAGAAAATAAATCCTGATGATGTGCGAAAAAATAAATTAATTAAATAAGACACCATTGGAAAGACAAAATACTAAAAAGAAATTATTATCCAAACTGGCTTCTTATTCCAGCAATGTTGGATTTTTATGGTATTTTTAAAGTGCAGTGATGAAAAAAGCAAAATGGCATGTAACAACCTGGCATATTGAACAAGTCCAATAATATGTTGACCATATGAAATTGTAGAGATTTGACCATTTGGGGCACACAAAATGATTGTTTTCATATGGTTCAGTCTAATAACAAAGCACACAAACCTTATCTACACTGACTGGCTGCTGGCTCTCCAGACCCTGAAGGTGAAGATCCCATGTGTAAACTAAGGAGTTCCTCTAATCCTGTGGTCCCCAACTCCTGACCAGACCAGTACCAGTCCGTGGCCTGTTAGGAACTAGGCTGACAGCAGAAGGTGAGTCCCGGTACTAGCCAACAAAGCTTTATCTGTACAACAGATAACACAGCCACAGCTTTATCTGTACAACAGCCACGCCCCATCGCATCACCGCAGAAGCTCCGCCTCCTGTCAGATCAGTGGGGCACTACATTGTCACAGGAGCACAAACCCTACTGTAAACTGCACATGGGATGGATCTAGGTTGCACACTCCTTATGAGAATCTAATGCCTGATAATCTAAGATGGATCTGAGGTGGTGATGCTCACGCTGGGGAGCGGCTGCAAATACAGATCATCATTAGCAGAGAGGTTTGACTGCACAATAAGTGTAATGCGTTTGAATCATCTTGAAACCATCCCCTCTTCGCCCCAGTGGAAAAATTGTCTTCCATGAAACCAGTCCCTGGTGCCAAAAAGGCTGGGGACCGCTGGCTTAATCTATGTGAGGCTGACATGGTAATAATGGTAACTGCTATTAATACTTATGAAGTGCCTACTATGTACAAGGAATTTTATATTATTTATCTTATTTAATCATTGTGAACAAAATACTGGTAAAAGGCAAAAGATTTATGGAATCTGAAGAAGAATGATAAAGATGGTAAATTACATATGTATATTTTACCTAAATAAAAAATTTTTACAAAGCATGCTTACATTTGCCTTTTTAAAAATATATATATTGGTATATCCATTTTGCAAATAAAGACATGAAAACTCAAGGAGGTTAAGTAACTTGGCAAATTCATGCAGTGAGGAGATAGTAACACTATCCTTTGAACTTAGTTTTGTCTTACTCCAAAGTGGGAACATCACACCCACTTCCAGTAAGCATATAAGTTCATTATTATTTAATGCAGTTTTGCTTGAAAACCATTTGTTTTATTATGTTTTCAAGGTGTCAACTGCAATTAAAATAATTACTTTCTCATTCATTGCTATTAATATTACTAGGAAAAACAAACCATAGTTGAAATACGTGAGTTCAAAATGAGACTAATAGTTGTATAACTTAGCTAATCTAACTAAAAAGTAACAAAAAGTACAGAACAGTTTAAATTTCCTCTTCACTGCCTGGTTTCCTCTAACCCTGGTTACACTGTCACTTGCAATTCTTCAAATGGCAGGTAATGGAGACCAGCCTAAATAACCTTCATTTTTTAAAAAGTACTTTTTGTGCAGACTCCGACAAATCTAACAGAGCTTAATGGTTTTTTAAAAATGAAAACCTTCTAGGTGTCAAGTGTAGCCAGGTGAATGTACCTTTGATGTTTGCCCTTTTTTTAGATCCAATACTTTACAGAAGCAGCCAGAGGTGCTTCCTTGCATCCTGCTGCCTGGCCCAAGTGTGATCTGTCAAAGTACATATCACACACCCTGTGAGAGCACCTAAGGAGGGAAATACAGAGAGCCTCATTACACATTTCAGTCAAATGTATATACACTTTATTAACTAACAAATTTACCCAAGGAATCTTACTAAAATGTTATAGCACATAGTTTAAGGAAGCATATGTTTGAAATGTTCATTATCAGTGGTTGCTTTATAATTTTCTTAGAGTTAATTCAGGACATATGTGTTTCCTGTGAAATGACAATGAAACTTAATTTAATTTGAATCTTTGCCATCCTTGTGCTACCTATTATTTTTAAAGTCATCATTCCCATATTTTATCAATTCTACAGCACACTTTTTCTCTCATTTTAGCATCTCTCAAATCAGGATATATCTTACAACTGATGATATCTTGCAATTGTTGTTGGCTCAGAACACAATTGTAATATAGTTTTCATTGCAGCTACATGTATGAATGTCTTAATTATTCCTGTTTGATATAGCTGGACAATGGCAATTCCTTGATATTTCAGTCAAGAAAAATTTTAAGACTAACTTGAAGTCATATAAATCCCAGCCATTGTCTAAAAGCCTTCCTTTAACACCTTCTTGTAAGTCAACAAAGTGCCAACATCAAAGCATACAACTTCAAAGAAAATATCAGAAACAATAGTTGAGAACTCTTGGTGGCACTGAGTACAATAATATATAGAACAATACGTATTTTGATAATTCTGAGTATAAGAGTTAGATTTATAAGAATTTGATTTTGAATGTGAAAATGTTTTAGAAATGCTTTGATTTATTTTGCTTACGTTTTCCTTTTCACAGGAGTGAAAGATGATTTCTACAACCTCTGTCTAAATAAATTTAAAGTAACTCTTTTAGTTGGTTCAAAATAAAAATTCTAAGTGATAAAATATTATGTCATAGTTTAATAGAGTTTTTTCTCTCTTAGTGATACATAAAATAATGGTACATTTTACAATCATGGGTATCTTAGATTGGTAATAACCTAAGCTGAAAATAATCAGAGGCTTCTACAACATCTTCTTCACTCTCTGTACCCAATTAATTACAAAATCTTGTCAATTTTACTGCTGGAATATAATTTTAATCTGACCATCCTTCTCCATTACCAGTTTCTTCCCTAATTATAGTCCTCATAATTTTTTCCCAGATTGTTACAATAGTGTTTTGTAGCTCTCTTTGGCTCTGGTCTCTTCCCAGACCAATACATCCTTCTCAATAACTGAGTGAATTCCATGAAATGTGGTTACATTCAGGTCACTACTGGTTAAAAGCCCTCAATAGCTTCCCATTTCTTAAAGGATAGTTGGTACATGAATTATAGCATGTCCTCTCCCTACATGCCAATGGCTCATCAATTAAGGTTCTTTCTCTCCTTTCATTTGCATGCTCAATCAGAACAGAATTTGTGTCTACCTTGTCATTCCAAGTCCTCTTCATAGTACTGGCACATAATATGGTTTCAGAAAATTTTGGTGAATGGATTAATGAGCTCAATATGCATCACAATCTGTCGAAACACCAAACTCCAGGCAACAACTACCTATCTCTCAAAGTAGTCATTCAAGGTTGACCATCCCTAACCTACAGGATGAAGCCCTAAACTCTTTAAACAGTAATCAATATCATTCAAATTCTTTCCCCTGCATTCTTTTACAGTCTCATATCTTGTCCCTCTCTGTCATGTCCCCCTAGACAACTTGACATTTCCTGAATAATCTTGCCAAAATTCCTCACTTCTTTCTCTGTGCTCTCCTTACACTGAGTTAATTGTAATTCTTTGCCCTCTGGAAAGTGAGCTCTTGGTAGAATTATGCCATAGTCATTTTTTATGCCCTGAATGCCTAGCACAGAAAATGTGCTGAAGTAAAATGTTTGTGGATGATTGTATTAGTTTCCCAGAGCTACCATAACAAATTACTACAAACTTGGCATCTTAAAACAACAGACATTTATTCTCTCACAGTTCTGGAGTCCAGAAGTCTGAAATCAATGTGTCAGTAGGACTGTCTTCCCTCCAAAGTGTAAGGGGAGAATCATCTCTTGTCATTTCCAGCTTCTCCTGGCTCCAGGTATTTCTTGGTGTCCATCTTCACATAGCTTTCTTTGTTTCTCTCTATGTGTCCTTCCTCTCTGTGTCTCTTATAAGGATACTTGTCATTGCATCTAGGGCCCACTTGAATAATCCAAGATAATCTCATATTGAGATCATTAGCTTAATTACACATGCAAAAAACCCCATCTAAATAATTAGATAATTACAAAATAATTTCACATTCACAGATCCTGGGATTTGGACGTATCCTTTTTGGGACCCACCATTCAACACACTAAATAACTTTCTAACACACGCATTTTCCTCACAAATAACTATATGACTATAAAAGCTGTAAAATGTAAAAGTAGATCTCAGAGACCACACACACACACACACACACACCACACAAAACCCACACATTTTAACTAAAGCTAATACATACTCATATTGCTTTAATTGCAGGCTAATGTTGCCATTTTGCATTACTGCATTTTTACTGATGTTAGAATTATGGCCTTTCTATGGCATATCATTAAAATGCAAATAAGTAATTCTATTACAGAATATAAAATATGGTCTCATCTCTGCACATTCAAAGTAAACTTGTATTTTATTCATATACTTTCCAAAGACAAGTCAGCTATGTATATAAAAAGGATTATAGGAGCACTATCAACTTCCTGCTGTTGCTAGCCCAAGAGAGCTTTGCCATCCCTTATTGGTTCCCCTTAACCCTGTCCACAAATTTGTAAATAGTCCCTTCCTTAATTTTCCTTTAATCTCCTATTTCTAGTGTAACATGTTTCCTTCTGTGATCATGAAAACAGTAATCATCATCAGGAGTGACCCCAGGAAAGAAATCTTTAAAATGGGATTCTGTAATTGAGTTGCTAACACATTTGAGGAGAATGCAGATAACCTCCTTGCCATAGGGAAATATGACAAGTAATCTGTGGCATGTAGTGGCATCACTATTACTTTATCATCTATGGTGGCATGGAATAGAGAGTAGATGGAAGGTAAAATATTGGAAGATCAAGTGACTGTAATACTTAGTCATTTTGGGGACAATGGTGATTAAAAGATTGTGACTTGGCCTAGTTATTTCTGATAATTCTAGAGAGTGCATAAAGAGAAGAGGACAAATTGAAAACCTTGAATGCCAAAATCAATGCTTCAGGGAAAATTAGAAGGCCTTTATGGTTGTTCCAAAGCAATCCTTTATCCTCTATAGATGTAGAGTAGATGTGGCTGATAACCAAGCCATGGCCTGACTCTCACTGTTGAAAAGTTGATAGTAAGTAAATGTGCAGCCTTGTCAGGTTTCTTAGGTTAATTTGATCTGATAGCAGAAGTAGCAAGCACCCCACATGCCTCCCTAAAACACATGAATACCAAAGGATAGGAGGTAAACATCACAAAAGTGCTGGGACTTTCAGTGAAAGTTCTAGGCATTTGTATAGTCTGGAGCTTGTTGCAATATCCCTCCTAAAATGAGAGATACATTTTATTGCCACAAAGAAAGGGGCATAATTTGGTGGATTTCTTTGGATGTTGGAAGCCATGTATACAAAGTTTGGGCATGTTGCTCCAGTTTATTGGTTGGTAATCCATAGGGCAGTGTCGAATGGTGTCAAGAGCCTTAAAACATTCTATAGCAAGTCCAGCTGCGTGTAAACTGCCTTGCCACCTAGGCCTTAGGACACAGAAGACCCATTTTTTTTATAGTCTGTGGCAGAAAGAGAGGATCTATGGAGGGGGTTTTGTAGTAAGATTATGTCCTCCTGGCTTAACCATTTACCACTTGAAAATCAGCTCCTGTCTCTTTTGTAGAGAGACAAAAGCCTTGACCAGTGGACCTCGAGTGCAATCTGAACTTTCCACATAATGATCCACTGAATTATTAAATCGCATATGCACAGTGACATTCTAATGTTAAATGAAGATGGAATGTATGAAATTGAGCTTTAGCAGATCCCAAAGGCTCTACTAAATTGAATGGACGGGTGGCTCAGAATCCCATGGGGTCTGCTCCTACCGCTTTGCCGCTTCTCTCTTAACTTGCCTCCATGGCTCAGCACTGTACGCTGACACATGCCAGAAAGTGGAAAACTCCTGCCTTCCAACTCCACTCAGACGTGGTCTTGAAAGACAGTGGCTAAGGAAAATTTCCCCAAAAAACAAAACATGTATGTGTCTACTTGGTAGGGAAGGAGAGATGGTCTGCTGTACAGATCCATGTTGATTCGTGAGAGCTGCTAACAAATTTATTAGTCAGTCAGGGACATGGAAAGAATAACATTGGAAGAATGGTAACAAGGAGGAATGGGCAGGGACGTGTGGATGAACTTGGAACGGACATATGTTTCATGTAATTGTCCACCAGAGGGCATCTACAGATGACCTGACCAATGGATATTGTCATTTTTAAATTCCAGGTGTTCTTAATACTCATCGAATGGGCCAATGAACAAAGTGCCCCTCAGGCAGGGATGGGGGCCTTGCATGGGCTCAACAATATGAACTTTCCCTCACTTAAGCTAAACACTGGCTACCCATTCCTACCCACCCCCACACAGTCTCTCAGTTTGCCCCTGAACTTCACATTGTCCCTAGGAGAAAGACACTGCAAGTAGGAAAAGGTGAAGCAACAAAGACTGGTGCTTGAAGACAAATTTTACCCCCTTCACATTTGTGCCCAGCATCTTCTCCCTGTCACAGCTACTTCCTCAAAGTGATGTAGCGTACAGATTATGGTTATTTGGGATTCATTTTCTACTCATTTCACACTTTACGTAGATAAGAATTTAAGTCTTTTTAGAAGAGAGGCATTAAAGAGGAAACTACATCTTTCTGCCGATTTATTTTTAAAATTTTATTTGACTTGCTGCTATAAATACCTGAAAAATTCATCAGCTTGCAGAATGCAAATCTCTACTGATCTAGGCTTTGAAGGTGCTCCAAGTATCCCTCTTAGCTTTCCAAAGCCCATGCTCAGACCCTTCATTTATGTAAATTTGAATACCTTTATTAGGAAAATTTAGAAAAATTTCAACTTGGAAACACCCCTTTGAAGTAATCAGTTGATTGGTTTCATTTACGAACAGGGAACTTGAATCTCAGTCAGATACACTGTTTGATGAAAGTCACACAGACTTCAGAATTGGGTCTTACACCCATTCTTCTGACTCAGGGTACTCAGGATAATTTAGGCAGAAATGTTTCCCTGGCATACCTAGAACATACTCCTCTATCTTTGTAAACAGACCAACAAATGCAGTTAGTTAATAAAAAAAGTAATAATGAGAAAGAAGCACCAGACCCTCATTTGGAGATGTGAGACTCCAGTTTCACATGGTCACTGAACACATTAGAGTATCTTTGTTCTTTCCATTAGCATATAGTGTGTGTTGATGTTAGAGTCTGATGTGACCTCTGCCAGCAACTCTGTCCTTTCAAAATTCAATTTTTCTCAAATCAACAGAGCTATCCTGGAAATATACTGATAGATGGCACAGTTCATTCATTCCTTTACAAGGGAATTACAGTTTGACGGGAGGTGGCTGAGACCAGTAATTGCTGTCATTTTTGTCTGAGTTCAAAATATATGGTGATGCTAGCATTGCATGATATTTTCTTTGATCTTCTTCCTGTTAAAATTTAAAGTCTTATAAACCAACAAAAGAAGAAAATTTACCTATATTTATTTATTTATATGGATGAATATATGTGTACATATCTATGTGTGTGTATATATATGTTTTATTTATATATATAATTTTTTAATCCAGCAACAAAAATTATAGGTCAATTTCCTATCTTTGAACCATAATTTATTGGTCCCTTAACTTCTTCAGTTTCAATTTCCTTATTTAGGTTTCCACACATTAGTCATCATTTAGAGTCTGCATTTTCATTTTGTAAGAAGGTCCTATGATCCCTTTAAATTTAGGCTGTTTGAGCTGTGAAAATGCTTGTAAAAATAAACATGCTTTGTTTAATCTGTTCTGGTTGTCAAAAAACTGCACTTGATTCATGCTTTTGTTCATTGTCTTTGCCTTTGTTTATTTTTCTGATGGATTAAAGCCTATGAATTTCTGGTCTAAATTTTTTATAATAAATATATAATCATTTTAACTTATTTCCTTTGTAATCCGTGCCTCTCCTATATACCTCACAAAGCATCTTTTAGGATATTTAGGGACTAAAAACTAAAGATTAAGTAGGGTATTTAATTTTGGTTCTTGAATTTATTGACAAAGTATCATACCTGTAGCTATGTTATTCTCTATTTCATTATGTCCCAGTCAAATAATTTTAAAGTTTAAAGTTGTTAGTTATGTCCACTTGAACAATAAAACTTATTCTGTATACCTGTTAATAAATCTCTTTATCTTAATTCTTGGTTAAAGTAAATATATTGAATGAATTCATCAAATCACATTCGTTTATTTTTTTACATTAGCATCAGTAATACAAACGAGTTTCCAGGACTGCTACTACCTGGGGGTGCCAGATAACCTCTTAAAAACTGTTAAATTTAGCCTACAGCTGCCTCCTTACATGTTTTAAGTTCAGCTTAGAAGTTTCTCTATATGTGATGAATTGTAACCTAACTGGATATGTAAACAGCCTGTAACCTAGTCTTGTGCCGATCACTGAGTTGAGGCCAACTGCCCAAACCACATTCAAGTAAGGCAAACACTGAGCTATAACCAATCTGGCTGTTTCTGTACCTTACTTCTGTTTTCCGCACTTCACTTTCCTTTTTCTGTTCATAAATCTTGTTCTTTGCTCAATTAAACTCTGTTAAATTTAATTTGCCTAAGGTGTTTCTTTTAACAATACAAATGGAAAAGCCCTCCCGATTTGATCAGAAAATTTGCTTTTAATGATTTTGTGTCCATTTAAATTGAAAACTCAGTACTATTTATGGTTTTGAAAGTAATTGAGAATGATTTCCTCTAAGACCATAATGGCTTCAATTCTATCTTCTATTTCAAATGCACTAAACTATTAATACTTATCTAAAATAATTGTTAAAAGAGTAATTTAACTTAGCTTTCAAATCAATTATTAAAACATGTATAATAATTCAAACATTAGCATATGCAAATTTGAAAATGTTGCAGTATTAAAAAAGCCATTTAATCCAACATTTGGGGGTGATGCATGTAAGACAGGTTCTTCATTCTAATTTGATTCATATCAGGCTCGTAGTCTATGCATTTCTGTTTTCAATATTGACATGTATAAACAACAGGTGCTCAGCCTATACACATTCAATAAATGTTTTTTAATTACATTGTTATGTTCATTATAGGAAAAGGGTTGTATCTGCCTACATAAACACATGCACATACACCAACAGTTAAAGAAAGTTATTTTAAGCCACCTAAAATACACAGATGAAGAAATGCTTTAGTAAAAGGATCTGAGATTAACAAAATATAAGAATATTAAAGGAAAAGTATTCTAATCTGCTATGGCACAATTGTTCATTTGAATTTTTTTCTTTCTTTTTTTTTTTTTACAAGGAAATATACGGCTATGAATAAAAACTGCTTTTTTAGTCTCTGTTAGTATAATGGTAATTTTCTTTAATTATCTTTAAAACTTACAGACCAAAGTGTGTGCCATAGAATATGTCAGGATCAGCCCTTATGTTCATGGTTAAAAAATAGTAAAATTATCAAATTACTCAAAAATTAGCAGGCAAACATTAACATAGCATATTTATTCTCATTATTAAATTTTAGGCTTTTTAAAAATCCCTTTGGGAAAGGCTGAGTAAAAAAAAAGTAGAACCTACTTTGACTTTAGAAATTCTGAGGGATGGGGTTTGCCTGTTGACTTTTGTGGAAAATAAATCTCAGCATCCCAAAGCATATATTTGGGAATTGTATACTGCCCCTGTTTCAGACTGAATGTTCATGTCCCCACGAAATTCTTATGTTGAAATCTTAACCCGTGAGTTGGCAGTTAGGAGATGAGGAATTTGGTAGGTGATTAAGGCATGAGTGCAAAGCCCTCATGAATGGGATTAGTGCCCTCATAAGAGAGACCCTGGAGAGATCTGTCACCCCTTCCACCATGTGAGGACACAGTGAGAAGATGATTGTCTATGAACCAGGAAGCGGGTGTTCAGCAGACACTAAATCTGCCAGTGCCCTGATCTTGGACTTTCCAGCCTCCAAAACTGTGAGAAATAAATTTCAATTGTTTATAAGCCACCCAGTACTCTGTTATAGCAGCCCAGATGTACTAAGACAGAGCCTAAACTCCCTCAACCAATGTCCTCCTGTAAGTTACTACTGCTCCTCTCTCATTCCCTTCACTACCAGCCATCTTGAAAGAGTAGTCTATATTAGTTGAATTCATTTGCTCTAGATTTATTCTCTCCTAGTCCCTTTATAATCTGGGTTCTGCTTCTAGCACTGGACTGAAAACTGCTCTAAGGTCATCAATAAGATGCTTCAAGGGATTGGGAGGGTTCACAGTATTAAATGCTGTCAGATAGGATGGCAATTCAATCTGGACCTCTAGGTGGGGCAATTAGAGGAAAGGCATCCTAGGCTTCCCCAATGTACGTCTAGATGTCATGACTGTATTTCCAAAAATCAGGAGATACTTATTAATATCCCCAAATGTATGCCGTCTGAGAGAGGTTAAAACTTAAGAATATTACCCAGTCCAATTAAGGCAGTACCAAGACATTCTGAGATAGTCAAGAAATCTAAAGATAGAAAAATAACATTTTTTAAAGGGAAAAACTACCCAAAAATGTACATAGTTCAATTGAGAAATGAAGCAAAATTAATAGCTCAAGAACATGGGACTTGTAAGAACTTAAAATGATAAGTGATGAAACAAGACAAAAATAAAATTATATCTAAATAATTCAAAATTTCAATGTAAAACTAACATCAAAAAATAATTTTGTAAAAGGAACTATATACTATAAAAATCATATTTTAGGCTTGGTGTGGTAGCACCTATAATCCCAGTGCATTGATCAGGAGTTCAAGATAAGGCTGGGTAATATAGCAAAACCCCATCTCAGAAAAAAAAATATTAAATTATCAAGGTTTGGAGGGTGCCAACTGCATAAGGAGTGGAAAAAATCTGTGTATAACTTTTGACTCCCCCAAAACTTAACCACTAATAACATATTATTGATCAGTAATCTTACCAATAATATAAACAGTCTATTAACACATACTGTGTATGTTATATGTATTATATACTGTATTCTTACAATAAGCTAAAAAAAGTTATTAAGAAAATTATAAGGAAGAGAAAATATATTTACTATTTATTAAGTGGAAATGGATTATCACAAAGGCCTTGATTCTCATCATCTTCACATTAAGTAGGCTCAGGAAGAGGAAGACAGCTTGGTCTTGCTATCTCAGGGCTGGCAGAGGCAGAAGAAAATTCATTGTTAGGTTGACTCAGTTCAAAACTATGTTGTTAAACGGTCAACTGTACATAAGAAAGGGCACATGATGTAATTCTGTACTTGTTCTGGTAAATAATGAACAAAGGAAATTTACAAAATAAGAGTATTGCTAAAACATTTAAAGTAGTAAAATTGTCTCTTAAATGTTTATTTTTTAAGTCTTTGTGGTTCAAGAGGAAGTAGAAATGATAAAAATCATCTTTTAAATAATTTGATCATTTATTAACAATTGTACCTCCTTTATATTATTTAACTTTGTTCTAAGTTAGCACATTCTAAAACAGCTGCAAGATTCTGTGTTCTCAAGAGATTTTGTTAGAGTCTTTGGTAAGCTTTTTAAAGTAGAAAGAAAGCTGACCTTGAAGTGTAGTAATTTGTTACTAAGGGCTCTCTGTAGAATAAACGTTAAAATGAAGACTTATCTTCAAACACCTGTCAGGAGATAAGTTAATATTTCTGCCTGAAGACTTCATAGGAGAAAGCATTGACCTTATTCTGGTAGCTTTTATGTGGTATTTCATTTGTAGAAGGACTAGGTGAAATATGATGCTTGTCATATTGGAGTTTATTTTTTTGCAACCTCAAACACTGCAGGTGGAGCATGACTTTTTAAATTTTTTATAAGACTAAAAGATGATCATGGGGCTAGGTGCAGTGGCTCCTGCCTGTAATCCTAGCACTTTGGGAGGCTGAGGCGGGAGGATAGCTTGAAACCAAGAGTTCGAGACCAGACTAAGCAAGAACAAGACCCTCTCTCTATAAAAAATACAAAAATTAGCCATGCATGGTGGTATACACCTGTAGTCCCAGCTGCTTGGGAGGCTGAGGCAGGAAGATCACTTGAGCCTAGGAGCTCAAGGTTGCAGTGAGCTATGATGACACCACTGCACTCTAGCCTGGGTGACAGAGCAAGAACTTGTCTCAAAACAAAACCAAAAAAAAAAAAAAAAGACGATTATAAGGTTTATTCTTCCTTTCTATCCTTCCAGAGGCTATTCTGGTTAGAAAAATTATTCTAATGGAAACTCTAATCTGCTAAATCCCTTTTTCTCAATGTTCTTCTTTAAACATCTCCAGAGACAATAATCCCTCAAGTAAGTCCTTTGACTTACTTCCCTGGTTACGTTCCGAAGACTTCACTGGAAGCAGGATAGGGCACCATGGACAGAGGCCCAGCTAGATGCAAAGGAAATTGATTTTGATAATGGTGGGTTGTATACCTTTGTACAAGTTTACTTCTTTATCTGAAAAGGGAAGATGAGGCTGTCTTTGGCCAATAGCCTGATATGCTGGCTCTTGATTTTGTTCATTTAACATTTATCTACATAATGCCCCCATTACATTATCTAATTATTTCAGCATATTAAGATCTAGGATCCGTGACATATATTTATTTTGTATTGCTCACAGTTCTATCTTGGGGCTAAGAACTATGGTATAGTACTGTGGTGGTTAATCGTGTGTGTTAACTTGACTGGGCCACAGGATGCCCAGATATCTGGGTAAACATTTCTGTGTGTGTCACTGGGAGTATTTCCTGAAGAAATTAACATTTGAATTGGTGAAAAGAATAAAGAAGATTGCCCTCCCCAATGTAGCTGGGCATCATTCAATCTGATGAGGGCTGGAATAAAACAAAAAGGCAGAGGAAGACAGAACTTTGAATTGAATTGAAACATCTGTCTTCTCCTGCCCCCTTGGACTGGGACTTACTCCATTGCCACTCCTGGTTCTCAGGCTTTTGAATTTGGACTGAAATTTACGCCACCAGTATTCCTGGGTCTCTAACTTGCAGACAGAAAATCATGGGACTTCTTACCCTCCATAATTGTGTGAGCCAATTCCTCATAATAAATTTCATATATAAATGCATATATTTATATAATTTATATTCTATTTGTTCTATTTATTTATATATCTATTGTGTGCGTGTATGTGTGTGTGTTCTATTTCTCTGGAGAATGCCTACAAATACAGCACCTCATACTTCTGCAGAGTATCACAAATTTGGAGTAGAATGAGAATCATCACTGCATATTACCATGTTTTAATACTTTTAAAAGTCTGAGTTGATAAGCAAATATAAGATTCATTACTATTTTTACTCTTATAAGAATAGTCATAAATTTACCATATCTTACATCTTTCTCCTTTCTTTTGTTTATCTTATTTAGTCCAAAAGTATTAGAGTCCAAATTCTATCATAGTAAACTCTTAGGGATAGTCTAAATTATATTCTTGCCTTAAATTTTTTGTTGTATTTAGTAACCTTCAAAGTCAGCTGGAGGATGTAAATAATTGTTATATATGTAATTTTAGAACTTTTTGATAGAAATAATTTTAGATTTTTTCAGAATAATAATTATCAGTGACTAAAGTTAATCCTCGGCTTATCTTTAAAATTGTTGAACATATTTTTTATTAACTTAGATTTTAAGATCAATAGGTTTTTTTTTCCAAGTGAAAGTATATTCTCTTATAGACATCATATATCTTCAGCCACAGTTTATTACAGATCAATAATCCTTTGTCAACATTTAGAAAATTTAAGAAGCTCTTAAAACTGAAAACTTTTCATGACTCACTTAGTGCTAGAATCAGAGCCACTTTGAACATTTTGCCCAGATGGAGTTGTTAAGAAATGCATAGTATATATTACTTTCTGAATTTCAAAAATATATTTAATTCCCAAACACATCTGGAATTGTTGGCCAGCATTTGTGTTTTCATTCACAATAAGATTTTTATCAGGTCAGGAAAGATGATAGTGCTTAATTTTAGGGTTAGCCTTTGCGGGTAACTCTTTACCTACTGATGTCTGGTTGTTTACTTTTTTGCTTTAAGTCCCCGGGTTGTGAACCTCATGATTCATTCTACCATTACCCCATCCTCTGCTCAGTGCTCTTCTTGGACTAAAAGCCACTCTTGCTCTGCCTCTGAACCATCACTGGCACCCCTCTTTGGTTGACCCTCTGGAAAAACAGTCTACAAATCACTTAAAGTAACTCCTTGACTTGTTCTTCTCCTAACTTTCTCCTTCTCCAAACTCTAACTTCTCTCCTTATTCACCTTTTTTCATTATAACTTATTATCAACTTCTGTGGCTTTTAAAACATTTTTGGACTTTATAAAATGGGAAATTGCAACCTAGTCTAAGAGAAGCTTATTCCAATATGCTTTAAGCCCAGAAGCTGTTATACAAAATAGTATTCAATATATATAAATTAATGAAGATGTTGTGGTGTTCAGGTTATCTACTGCTGACAACAAACTACTCCAAAACTTGGTGGCTGAAAAACAACAACAACAATTTGTTATCATTTTATCTCATGATTCTGTGGATCAGGATTTTGGACAGGCACAGAAGGGATGGCTTCCCTCTCTTCCACAACGTCTAGGGCCTCATCTTAGATGACTCTAAAGGCTGGGGCTAGAACAGAATCTCTGTCTCTCTCTCTCTCTCCCTGCTCCTCTCTCTTCTCTCCTTCCTTCTCTCCCTCTCTCTCTCCCTCTCTATCAATCTCCCACCTCTTCCTGTGACTATTTTGGGCTTCCTCATAGCATGATGGCCTCAGGTAGTCAGACTTGTTACAGAGTAGTAGCTCAAGGCTCCAAAAGATAGGGAAATGGAAATAAAGGTCCTCTTAAAGGCTCAGCTCAGATCTGGCATAGCATCACTTCCATCGTATTTATTGGTAAAAGCATCGAGAGGATTATTAAAGGATTTGTGGCTACTTTTAATCTGCCACTGTGGGTCAGTCAACTTTCTTTATTCTCTAAAGCATTTCTCTTTCTATTTATTTTCTATATTCTATAATACTATGACCTGATCAACTTCCAAACGTTTTACTACGTTGTTATTTTAAAAATCCAATTTGTTTACATGTTCTGCATTGCTTTGGATTGTATTCTTTTTACCTAATACTCCAAGAAGGCTAAGGGAGTTGATGATTGCCCTAATGATGACTTCAAATTACAGTCTAATATTTATTTGGAAATATAAGCAAAGGCCTGGAAGACCAAGAATATTCTCATCTCATAGTCAGAAAGTTGTAGACATCTCTGAAATCTCATTATTGTTCTAATTGTTCTCTAATTGTTAGCAATTAGAGAAATGAATTTAGACAGTTTTATAGAAAAGATAAAGCAAAGGAAATGTTTCAAAAGTCCTTGATTTCTCCACTCTAGTACATTATCATATTGGCTCACTGTGTATAGTGCCATATTTTTCTGAGTGATTGTTCATTCTTCTTTATTCTTTTTTCTGCATCTTTGACTGGGTTAGTTTGAAAGCCTTGTCTTCGAGCTCTGAGATTCTTTCTTCTGCTTGGTTTAGCCTGTTGTCAAAGCTTTTGGCTTTATTTTGAAATTCCAATTCCTTAAATGATTCTTCCATTTCTTTAAGTTGTAGCTTTTCTTATGTTTCTCTTTAGTGACTTTTTCATTTTTTTCAGTGATGTCTTGAAATATTTTATTGGTTTCTTTGTGTTCGTTTCAACTTTTTCTTCAATCCCATTCATCTTATTTCTCATCCATTTTCTGAATTCTATTTCTTACATTTCAACAACTTCCTTTAGGTTGAGGTCCATTGCTGGAGACCTATTGTGATTCTTTAGGGGTGTGGAAACAGCTGGTTTTTTCATGTCGCCAGAGTTCTTATTCTGTTTTTTTCTCATCTGAAACCCCTTCTCTCAGCTCAAGAGAGATAAGTTTGCAGTGCGCCTGTTGTCCTGTGCTAGATACTCTCCTACACAGTGAAAAGAAGGAGAGGTCCTTGGATGGCATACTTGTGTCCTACTGCAGAGGATTGACCTGATGGGAAGTGCACTGAGAGCCTGTGACACAGCTGTCTTCCTACATCATCTTGTTTTCCTGTGGTAGTCATAGTCTGAACCAGTCAGTGCTGGGCAATATTCATATGGAGTGATGGTGGATTGGTCCCCATGCCACTGTTGTAAGCTTGGGCAGACAGCTGAGTGAGTTCTTCTCCACAGAGAAAGGTTGGCATAGGAGTTTGCTCTGCCTGGGCCTCGCTGCAGTGGTGGTAGTTGCAGCTGTGTGAGGCTATTTAGGTAGTGGCCCCAGATGTCAGGGTTGTGTCCAATATAATATTCTGTCAATATCAATTACACTTGAAAGGCTCTTACTGTTTTCCTAATGGAAATACTCAAATTCTCTTCAATTACTTTATCAAACTCCACATCTGATATCTGAGTTATGTTCATTTCTCCTCTGATATATTCACAATTCCGTCTTGATATTTTTCTAACCTATGGACTAAAATATAATAAATATTAGAAAAGGTAGGCATAGAAAATGTTAATATATAAATATACACATGGTCACCAAGTAATAAAAAGATGGTGTTTATAGGTGCTATGGTTTGAATGTCCCCTCCAAAACTCATGTTTAAATTTAATTACTGTTGTGACAGTATTAAAAGGTGGTACCTTAAGAGGCCATCAGGTAATGACACTTCTGTTTTTGTAAGTTTATTAATGCCATAATCATGGGAGTGGGCTAGTTATTGTGGGAGTGGTTCCTCATAAAAAAGTTGAGTTCAGCCCAATTTCTTCTCCCTGTCTTGTGCACATGCTTCCTCGCTATATCATGCCTTCTGCCATATTATGATGCAGCAAGAGGCCCTGACAAGATGTAGCCCCCTGATTTTGAACTTCCTAGCCTCCAGAACCATGAGCCTAAACTTCTATTATTTATAAATTGTCCAGTCTGTTGTATTTTGTTATCCAGCAGAAAATAAATTAAGACAACAGTTATCCTCGTATTTTGCAATTAATCATATGATTGCAGTAGGTATTTACAACTTTTAGCCTTCAATACACATTCCCAAGTTCCCTTTGCTCTTAGCCAAAATCTTAATTGGGTATGACTATTTACTCAATTAAGGTAAGTGACCCAAACCTTATTTTTGAGGAGCTCTACCTTTTGTAGTCTTGCTTGGATAGGATTAATGTAATCTCCCATTAACTTTTACTCCTGGACAAAGCCGTCTTATGAGGGCCCTAAGGCTTCTCTAGATTTCTGAAATAGTTCCACCATCTTCTCTGCAAAGAAGCAAACTGTTTTCCACCCAATTATAAGATCAATTACCCATGGCCAACATGTTATGTTCTTTTATGTCTCATTCACGAAAAATCCAAAATTTCTCATACCAACTTCCAATGTAATGGAATAATTTTTGTGTTCCCTTATAGAAGTACTTATTCATTAGATCTAAGGTCTTGATACAGCAGAATCCACTGTTGCAAGGATAGGAAACAAAGTGCATGGTTTGGTATAATAGTGAAAGGTACAAATGCCACTTGTATCCCGTTGTTCCTAAACATATGTATCCTGGCTATAAGAGAAATACAACCATTTATTGGTAGCTAATTCCAAGCATATAAAAACCTATAGAACAGCATTTCAACCTAGCAAGGTGTTGATACCCAACTGAACCTACAAATAAATCTTAAGGAGGCTAGTCTACTATTTTACAAGGCCCATGAATTCTGAGTCAAACAGTACATGATGACACTAAGAGCATCACATAAATAGATTTCTTTGTTAGAAACAACCTAGTATAGGTCCCTA
Source organism: Propithecus coquereli (assembly GCF_000956105.1). Lineage (NCBI taxonomy): Eukaryota > Metazoa > Chordata > Mammalia > Primates > Indriidae > Propithecus > Propithecus coquereli. Next base: position 4,047,516 of record NW_012148319.1, read on the forward strand.
AAATATAAATGTGGGATACTGTGAAAGCAAACAAGGCATTCAGTGAGTTCATAGATGATGTTGCTGGCAGAAACATGATGGGCAGCGAAGGCAATTCCAATGCAGAATAAGTCTCTATTCCAGTGAGGATGAATCACTGCTTCCTTCAAAACTAATCTGGCTGGCTGCCCGTGTATACAATTTTGTTAATTTATCAGAGGCTCAATGTTGATTGTTTTGGCAAGGTGGTACACAGAAGGGGCATTAACTAAGTCAACCTTGGTAAGAATATCTATTGCCCAGGCTACGCATAATCTCCATAACTTCCAGCATTGCTTTTGGGAAAAAGGCACTTAACATCCCCCAAACACGTCAGCTTGACCATTTAATTATTGAAAACCTTTTTCAGCCAGAGTATGTTAACAAGTATTCACATGAGGCATAATTATTTTTCCCCCACAATCTGGATTCATTCTGAGAGGTCTTCCACATACATATTACCCACACTTCTGTGCCTTCTATTCTTTAACTTCGTTCTTTGTTACTTCCTAAAAGTCTGTCCAGCTAGCCACTGTCCATAAATCAGTATAGAGCCATAACTCAGGCCTTCTCTTCTTTCAGGGAAAGTGGATCACAAAGCATTCCATTTAAAATTTTGCCCTTTTGGAAGATCTGCCTTTTCTGCTGCTTTTCAAATCACCCTTGAGTAGCTATAGAATACATTTTTACCTGTGCCAATACTTACTGTAAAGTCAAGGTATACCAGGCTCAATTTTTACCCTTATCAGTCAACTGGCCAAAAGGAATTCCATTATTGCAGGTTGATAGATAAAGAACAATATGGCAGGAATAAGCACCATATATACATGAAACTTACTTGTGCCTGTAGTTTCATGTACACATGGTAGGTATATCACTTTGAATTATCCATCAATTCCATCTGGGGTAGACGTGCTCCTATATATGCCTGAATTACTAAGCTGGTGTTTCATATAACAGCCATGGACACCTCAGTTGGCATGGTTAAAAACTACAGAGTCCAGACATCAGCAAGATGGAGGAATAGGACTTCACAGGACTTCTCTCCCCATAGAAACATCAATTTGAACAACTACACACACAAATACCTTCACAAGAGCTAAGAGAACAAGGTGAGAAATTACAATTTTAGGGTATAGCACAGAAATAAGGAAAGATGCATTGAAGAGGGTAGAAAGTGCAGATTTACAATACCCATGTCAACCCTCTCCCAACTCCTGTTAGCACAGTGTGGAGAGAGTCATCTTCTGTTTAGAGGAAGGAGAGGGACGTGGGCACCAGACTTTACTTCATACCTAAACATTGAGTCTGCCCCAGTAAAACCCAGTGTTGAACAGGTCCCCAATCCCCCAGATTCCATGCTAGTACCCACAGACTGAGCCTCCATGGTTCACACCAGCACCAGGCCAGCCTCCACAGAATCAAGCTTCAGGCCTGCCCTAAAGACTGAGTCTCCAAGCCCACCCCAAGGCCAGACTATCCCCAGCAGCCATGAGCTCCAGACCACCCCAGTACTGGGCTGGCCTCCACAGTCCCAGGCTTCAGGCTTACCCCAGCACCAGGTCAGCCCCCATAGCCCTAGTCATCAGGCTGGCACCAACAAAGTGGATGATCTAGAATAAATGGATAAATTCCTAAACACAGACAACTACCAAGACTGAATCATCAAAGAATAGAAAATCTGACCTGAGCAATAATGAGTAAGAAGATTAACTCAGTAATAAAAATTTTCCCATTAAATAAAAGCACAGGACCTGATGGCTTCACTGCTAAATTCTACCAAACAATTAAAGAACTATAGCAGTTCTTCCCAAACTCTTCCGAAAGACTAAAGATGAGGGAATATTTTCAAACTCATTTTATGAGGCCACTGTTACCCTGATATCAAAGCCAGGTAGGAAAACTACAATAAAATAAAATCACAGGACAATATCCCTGCTGAACACAGATGCAAAAATTCTCAACAAAATACTAGTGAACCAAATTCAACAGCAATTAAAAGTATCATTCATTAAAAGTATCATGATCAAGTAGAATTTATCCCATGGGTGCAAAAGTGTTTCCTAATATGCAAATCTATACATGTGATACACCACATGAGCAGAATGAAGAATCAAAAACATGATATCATCTCAACAGATGCAGGAAAACCATTTGATAAAATTCAACATCCTCTCATTATAGAAACTCTTAATAAATTAGGTGTAGAAGGAATGTACTTCAACATGATAAAGGCCATATATGACAAACTCACAGCTAATGTTATAGTCAATGGTAAAAAGTTAAAAGCTTTTCCTCTAATCAGAAACAAGACAAGGAAGTCCACTCTCTCCACTTCTAGTCCACATAGTACTGAAAGTCCTAGCCAGAGCAATTAGGCAAGAGAAAGAAATAAAAGGCATCCAAATTGGAAAGGAAGAAGTTAAATGGCCCATTTGCAGACAGTATGATCTTATATATAGAAAATCTTAAGGACTCCACTAAAAAAACTGTTAGAACTAATTAATGAATTTAGTTAATTAAATTATAGGTTATAAAATGAACAAAGAAAAATCAGTAGCATTTCTATATACTAACAATGAACTCTCCAAAAAAGAAATCAAGAAAACAACCCCATTTACAATAACTACAAAAATTAAAATAATAAACTTAGGAATAAATTTAACAAAGGAGTTGAAAAAACCTGTACACTGAAAACTATAAAACACTGGTGAAAGAAATTGAAGAAGACACAAATAAATGAAATGATATTCTGTGTTCATGGATTGGAAGAATTAATATCGTTAAAATGTCTACACCACCTAAAGTGATCTATAGATTCAATGCAATCCCTATTAAAATTTCAATGGCATTTTTTAACAGAAATAGAAAAAATTTCTAAATTTGTACGGAAACACAAAAGACACCAAATAGCCAAAGCAATCTTAAGAAAAACAAACAAACAAACAAAAACCCAAACCTGAAGGCATCACACTACCTGATTTCAAAATATACTACAAATCTATGGTAATCAAAAAAGCATAGTACTGGCATAAAAACAGAGACATAGACCAATGGAACAGAGTAAAGATCCCCAAAATAAATCCACACAGTTATAGTCAATTGATTTTTGACAGAAGTGCCAAAACACATAATAAGAAAAGGACAATCTTTTTAACAAATGGTGTTGAGAAAACTGGATAACCACCAACTATAAGCTCTGAAGGATGAGAGCAATATAACTAAACTTCAATTACATTTGTTGAATGTGTACATGTGGGGATATTCTTTACAATACATCTTGAATCTAGATGTTTGTAGTAAAACTGTGGCTATGGTTACTTTGTTAAAAGTATGATCCTACTTTTTAAAGAACCATTTCTATGTTACAAATATATGAGATAAAGGCAGGTAGAGCTATTGAAATATTTTCACAATAAGTTTTATGAAATATTTAAAACACAGTAGCCACATATAGTATACATTTGTAATTTTTGACTGCACATCTTTTGAAAACCCACCTGTATTTTGGTATTGACTATAAGATGACTTCTGTTTTCCCAAGATATAATTTAAAAACTGCATTTTCCAGCTTTCCTTGTGCCTAGAATTACAAGCAGGGAACGAGATTCCAACAATCATTTCCACCCACATGTGTCTTCAATTTGAAAGTGATCATGTAAGGAAAGGCTCTGGCAGAGCATGCATTTTTTTCTGGCGGCTGTGGAGTTGGCGGTGTCGCAGGTAGCTTCTCCCTTGAGACTGTTTTTGAAAAGATTCAGTAGTGGGCAATAGATTATGGGTATTGTCCTGGTAAGCTTAGCCCGTTTCTTCCCCTAGCACTCTCAATGAATATATAAACTTTCTAGTATCTTTAATGAATACCCTCTTCTGCTTAACGTAGGCAGAATGAATGTTGTTACTAGCAACTAAGGTTCTTAACAATAAAATAATTTATATCAGAAGTGCAAAGAACTCTCAAGAAAATGGGTTTCTGGGAGTCATGGTTTTAGCAGGTTGGGTTTGAAAGCTCTGAGGATATAGTTAATCTTACAGAAAAGAGCACTGGTACCCAGAGCATACTGAAATGAAACAGTTACTTATTTTTATCATCTGTGTTCTTAGTCACCTGGAATAAAGTGACCACTAAAGGCAAGGACATGGGGAGTGCATGGTTGCGGCCTCAGAACAGTGTAACAGGCATGAAGAATGTAAGAGCTGTCGGGTGACTTGGCTACTTTGAATGTGCTCAAGCTTTGATAGAAAGGAAACAAGAAGCTTAAAATTTTAGAGTCTCAGCTTAAGATAGTAGGTGATAAAATGGTAGGGTGATAAAATGATTACCCTAAAACTAGCTCTCCTGTCTAACAGGGCTGATGAAACTGAAAATTAAATGCACAGTCTAATCCCGTGGTTTCTGAATTGTCAGTTGAATTCAAATGGTATCATGACTCTTATTGAAAGTTAGGACATTTGAATGGAATTGTAACTGAGACAAATGGGAAAACCCTGAAAACTTAGAATACTTTGAACACTCAAATCCACTAAACATCCCTTTACTAGAAGAAATAGCTTTTTCTCCAGTGTTTGATGAGCTGTTCCTGCCTTCCTTGAAAACTGTGTAAGCACATTGCCTGAGGCAATTACCTCATGAGGTGGTGTCATTTTCCTCCCAACCTATTCCTCACACCCTTCAATGCCTTAGACTCATAACTAGTGTCAGAGACCAGCATGCTCCAAGAAGCCATTAAAAAATTAAACCCAGAAAGAAAATGCTAACTGACAAAAAAAAAAAAGCAATATTTTGCCAAGTTATATTGCCAAAAACCTGCAGGAATATATGTGGAAAGTATTCTGAGGTCCTAAATCAGAACAAAAGAAATATCTATACTGAAGTAAACTTTTAAATATAGATCCCGAAAAAGGAAAATATGTGATTTTACAAACCCATAAAACAGATGCAAGCATCTTTGGAAAGTATACAGTGCCTACTCTGCAGGCTGAAAACAAAGGTGGGAGATGCTTGTCATCAATATAAGCCTCATTAGCGGCACTTAGCCCACATAGAGATAATCAGAGTGGTTTGATACACAATACCTTGCCTTGCTGATTGATTAGGGAGCCCCTGGGTCTGAAAAGGTTGTGTACCCTCTAAGGTCCCACTTGATCTGTATAAGCAACACAAAACAAATAAACAAACAAACAATAGTAGCAACCACAACTCAGCCTGGAAAACAGATTCCAGTATTGTGCCCCCATGCTGTGGTTCCCTGAATCAATTCACAGTGTGGAGTTTCTTGAATGAGGAGTTGGCTGAGAATTCTTGAGGAAGAACCTTATGATAATATTGTCTTAGATTGGGTTTCTTAGAAGTGGATGCCAAAGTGAGGATTCCTATGTAAGTGACATATTTAAAAAGGGCTCCCGAGAGAAACCAATGATGGGGAAACTGGCTGGGAAAGAGGAAAAAGCCAAACTGGAGTGCAATTTTAGGCAAAGTCCTAGCCTCAGGCTGACACTTTAAGGATTTTTGGAGCATAAAGTGGACCTTAGTGTTTGTCCCAACTCAGGGAAAGGGGGCAAGGAAATGGGGCTTTCATATTTTTGTGTCCACAAATATTAGCTAAAGGCCACCCTGAGGCATCAAGTATATCCTGCCAGGTACTTGGAGCTACAGAGAGATATGGGCTGCAGGCTTTGTGGCCAAGGACACAGAGTGGTGGTGGTGGCGCCATTGGAGGTGGATGCAAAGGACACAACCAGTCTTGCTGGGAGATTGGTTATATTGAAAAGAAAAGTAAACTAATTGGGCAAATAATTTAAAATATTGAGGATGATGGGAACCAAGTTTCTCATGTTGGAAAATATATTAACAAACTCAGAAAAGGGGAAGTCCAGAAAACCCTGATATGTTGGATTATGATTGGAAGTTATCAATATAAACTAATTGTTTTATATTTTTACAATTGTATATAAAAATAGAAGTATGGATGTGTGCATGTTTATGTACGTGTGTGTTGTGTACATGTATTGCTTAGCTTTGTCTTCTGAGATGGACTAGAAGGAATGACTTAGCAGTAGCAATCAGCACTCCCAGACAAAGTCCTGATCTTGGGTTCTGGTAACTACCCTTCATTGCAAGGAGTTAGAGTCTTTTGGGAGAAATGGCTGATTCCAATGCTGGGGCTAGAGGACAGAATGAGCCTGGAATATCCTTTTGTGTCAGAAAGTGAAGATGCTCAATGATTACAGCACATCAAAAGAACACAGGAATCAGCTGGAAAGAGCTCACTGGCCAAATACAGAAAAATTCGAGCATCCAAATAAATAAAAACAATAAAATATTTCAATACATTAAATAAATATATGAGACCACACATAAATTTTTAAAATGAATAAATAAATAAATAAAGCATCTTCTCCGAAAGGAGAACACAACAGCTAAGAGCGAGCTTTATTGACTTGTAGGGGAAACCTCCATAAGAGGACATAGGCCCATAAAAACTTGTGAAAAATGATGTCCTGAGGTCTCCAAATCTGAGAGAAGCCAGAAAAATGTGACAAATACTTTCAATTTTTTATTCTTTAATACAAACTAATTACTAATATTTTGGATCAAAAGTTACAGTAAGTTAATTTCTGGGTTTCCTTAGATTCTTGACATTGACCAGACTCCCTGTTCTAACTCATAACCCATCCCCTGTCCTCTTTCCCCATTATGACCAATGCCAAAGCTAACAGATAATTACCTACATCTCTGATCTTTCTGCATTCCTTAAGAGCTATCACTACTCTTTCTCTTTACCAAAGGTTTTTAGACAAAAGGAGATCAGCTTCGGACATAGACCCATTTGTTTCTCAATAGATACCAAGTCCTCTTACATTTGAAACTACTTCTACTCATAAATCCTGGAGACATGCCATCAATCTACATTTATACCCAAATTATAAAATAATATTTAAGAAAAGAAACCATTAAAGTTATCAACTCTATCAAGAAGGAACAAAATAGTGAAAAATCTATTGAGATCATTATTGCTATTTTTGTTTTGTTTTGTGTTGTTGGCGAGGCCCCTCTTATGTCCTAGCCTCATACAGATGTGCTTCCAGAGATTTTTTCCATACTCTTATCTACTATAAAGAAGTTCCTTCTTTAACTCACTACTTTGATAGCTTCCAAGAAACAGCTTTTGAAGCTTAAGTCAATTTCTGCCATTGCAACCCACTGTCTTGGCAACTAATGTGAGGAGAGGGCTTAGAAAATTACTATTTATCTTTTTAGCATGTCTTATATCCTAGGGATTCACACAAAACATATGTAAGATTCAAGCACTGGTCTTTCAGTGAGTATATGCACAAGGGGATGAGAAAGACAATAAAAATCAAAAAGAAATTATCAAAATATCTATTTTAATCAATTTTAAATGGATTTATTTATTGTAAGTTTTTATTTTGAAATAATTATAGCTTCACAGAGAATTGCAAAAATAGTACAGAGATGTCCCATATACCTTTCAATCAGTTTTACCCAAAGGTTACATCTTATGTAACTATAGTACACTATCAAAACCAGGAAGTGATATTGAAACAATGTGTGTATAGTTTTGAGCCATTTTATCACAACTGTAAATTGGTGTAAACACCACGGTAGTCAAGATTCAAATGTGTTGTGTCACAACAAAGATCTCCCTTACTTATTCCACACCTTTGTAGTTACACACCATTTCTAATGCTGGCAACTACTAATCTGTTCTCAATTGCTGTATTTTTATCATTTTGAGAATTCACATTCTCAATTATAAATGGAGTCATACCGTATGTGACCTTTTGATACTAGCTTTTTTTCATTCAGCACAATGTCCCTGAGATCTATCTAATTTGCTGCATGTATCAGTAGCTTGTTCCTTTTTATCAATGAGTAGTGTTCCATAATATGGATTTACCGGAGTTTGTTTCGCTATCCACCTATTGAAGGAAGTTTGGGTTATTTTCGATTTTTGAATTGCAAATAAAGTTGCTATGAACATTCACATACAGATTTTAATTTTGGGGAGATAAGTGTCCAGGCGTGAGGTTATTGGGTTGTGTGATAAATGTATGTTGATTTTTTTAAGGTACTACCAAATTATTTTGCAGAGTGGTGTGCCATTTTACATTTCCACCAACAGCATATGAAAGATCTAGTTTCTCTGCATCCTCACCAGCATTTAATATTGTCACTATTTATTTTTTCATTATGGCTATTCTGATAGGCATGCAGTGATATGTCACTGTGTTATTTTTTGCATTTTCTAATGGCTAGTGATGTTGAAACATCTTTCATGTGTTTATTTGCCACCTGTATATTCTCTTCTGTAAAATGTTTCTTAATATCTTTTGCCCATTTTCTTATTGGATTTATTATTTCCTGTTGAGTTTGAGTGTTTTTTTCATATAAAAATTATATTGTAGATTTGAATGTTTTATGACATATTGTGGTTTGTGAATATTTTCTCCCAGTCTCTAGTTTGTCTTTTCATCTTCTTAAGAGAGTTTTTTCCTTAATAGCACTTCTAATTTTGATGAAGCTGTATTTAATGATTTTCTTCTATTATGGAGCATGCTTTTGGTGTCACGTCTAAAAACTTTTTAAAATTGTGGATTTTATTTCCTTAATAGTTATAGGGTTATTCAATTATCTATTTCATATTGGGTGAGTTGCAGTATTTTTGCTTTTTGAGAAATTGCTCATTTTCACCTATTTTGTCAAATTTATGTGTGTAGAGTTCTTTATGGTATTCCCTTATTATGATTTTGATGTCTCCAGTGTCTGCAGTGATATCCTCGGCCTCATTCCTGGTGTCAAAAATTTATATCTTTTCTCTTTTTGTTTGTTATTCTTGTTAGATTTGTCAATTTTATTGACTTTTTTAAAGAGGCAACTTTTTATTTCATTGATTTTCTCTATTTATTTGTTTTCAGCTTCATTAATTTCTTTTCTTTGTTATTTCTTTCCTTTTGCTTGCTTTGGGTTTATTTTCTTCTTCTTTTTCTAGCTTTTTGAGCTGGGAGTTTAGATTAGAGATTTTCCTCTTCTCTACTGTATGACTTTAGTGCTATAAATTTCCCTCTCAGCATTGTTTTAGCTGTATTCTATAATTTTCATATGTTGCATTTTATTTTCACTTAGTTGGATATAATATATTTTTGATTTCCTTCAAGACTTCCTCTTTGCTAGGAGTGTGTTGTTTAGCTTCTAAGTGTTTTAAGATTTTCCTTTTATTGTTCTGTAATTGATTTCCAGTTTGATTTCCTTGTGTCAGAGAACACACGGTCTGACAAAACTCAGCCCATAATAATAACATTCATCAGTCTTCCATTAAAAAATAAATTCTGTGTTTTTGAGATTAGGGTCAGAGGGCTGTTTTATAATGCCCATAGCTTTAGTTTCACAATACAAGTATGTGAATGTGTTTATGTTAGACATACTTGCTCAAAAGAAGCTATCCTTCCGCAGGTTGTTTTAAGGCTCTGGGTGCCAAAGTGCTCCACAGATATGCAATTCAATAGTACCTAAGAACATGGATTGGTACGATATCATACTGACATAATTTGGAGATTAACTAAGCAAATTTTATAGGCCAAATAGAATTGCATTGCTTAGTTACTTTTTAAAACTACATTTATTTAGAAAACTAGTTAATTTTATCAATTTTATTATTACTCAATAATCTATGACTTTGTAAGTTTGAAAACCAGGCTTGGTTTGCTAAAATGGAAATTTTTGTTTTAACATAATTTTACTACATTTTACAAATCAATTTTAAACATCCTTTATCCATCTGCTTTTGAACCATGTACTTATAATTTTTAAAGTACTATACTTCAGCATTAAAAGATGAGATTGGCACTTACATTTCTAGCCAATTAATAAAGGATTAGAAAAATGTATGACTAGTAGGAAAATGGAAAGCAGCAAAGCAAATACTTAACAATTTCACTTGACAGTGATATTTCATCAAGTTAATTAATTTCTGTCATAATAAAATACAGTAAAAATATATATATAATATATTCCATCACTTACTTTCCAGATATAGCATACATCACTGTTTTGATTTCTGACAGCAGAACCGATGTTTTCCTGAGGTGTCAAATGAGGTTTGAATATTCAGTTTTTAAAAATCTACAAAATGCCTTGCTAATTAAAAAATAATTTTAAGATTTTTGTCATTTTAATGTTTTTCATCATTATGTATTCTTTGAAATTTCTCACATCTTTAAATGATTCTATTTTGAAAGTCTTGAGATAGAATCCTTGCCAGCAGAGCCAATCCCTCCCACAATTTATTAGTCTTAATTTATATTTTTTCCTGCAACTGATTTTCTAAATCTTTATTTCAACTTATGAGTATATTTTCTGACCAAGTAATAGCGCCATTACTGATATTTTTTAAAGTGTGCTAGCAAAAACAGAGAAATAAAATACATGTTCAACCACAGGGAGTCACAAACCATATTCTAGAACCCTCTGCAGTCAGCCCAAATGGTGTTTCTGAAGAATATTTAATGATTTTGGAAAAATGCTTTGTCAAGTTTAAAAATCATATTACAAAATAATGCTTTCAATATGATCCAACATATACATGCACATAGAAAAAAGAGAAAGTTAATATTAATGCTGAGTTAGGAGATTATAGGTAATTTTTATTTTTTAATTTAGACTTGATTTTCTTCAAATTTCCTAAATTAACATGTATTAGTTTTATAATTAGAAAGCGAATACATGCTACTCCAAAAGTAAAAGTGTAGCCGAGACAATTGATTTTTTTGGAAGCTAGCCTTTAAGTGAACTTGTCCATTGTTTGGAGGCATTTTTAAGCTCAAATCATTAACTCATCCAGTAAAGAATTATTGAACTACTACCTATGGTGGATATAATACTTGGTTCTGGACACAGAAGGGGTAAACAGGGGTATGAGGAGATGATTACAAAATGGTCCCCTCAGGTATAGAATACAAGGTAAATCAATACTATATGATAGGTGTTGGAGCAATAGCCCTAAGAAAGTGCTGTAAGCATATCAGGACAGGGAAGGTAATCATGTCAGCCAGGCATCCTGAGTCAGACTAAATCACAATAATAGAACTTGCTGGAACCTCATTAACTTAATCCCAATTGTCTGATTTACAGTTGGTTTCTCTGACCTGAGCCTTTGAACAGGATGGATATGAAAGACTGCCATCTTGAAAAAAACGCAAATTATTAATCTTCAAACTGTAGTTGAACAGTTTTACTCAAAAAGCACATTAATGAACATTTGCTATATTCTGGTGCTAAAGGATACAAAGGTGAGTAAAATAAGAGACTCATTCTTAGGAAGCCCAGAGTCTAAATAAAATGTTTGTCTGTATCTTGTGTAGTATGAACACCTGTGATAATTTCATGTACACTTTTTGTTTAAAATCAGACAATGAAATAGAAAACAATTGATTTCTTCTCTTGTTTTTGTTGTGAGGAAGCTTAAAACTAAATGTTACATCGGTAATCATGCATATTATTCCAAATATTTGTGCTACTTATTTATTTTGATAAAAAAATTTCTATTCAAGAAAATGGCTTTATTGTCTTGAAAAGGACACAGATAATAAATCATAAATTAAAACCACATAAATCCATTTATCATTTAATTATGAAGTATTTATAATTCTGTATAGAAGAAAAGACAATATGTTTGGTAGAAGAAATAAAGGTTAAAATGAATCTTATTCATTGGTAACTTGAATTGTTTTATTTGTCCTAAGCAAGTAAAACTTATTTCAATAAGTGATTTTTTTCAAAGTTTAATTTGGAAGGTCAGATCCAGATGAACATGTATTGTAAAAAATAATGAAAAGGCAAAGATGTGCTGAGCATTGATAGAACTGTTATTGCATAGACAAACCAAAAAGCACTCAAATCCCATTATCTATACTCTTCAACTGGCATTCAACCAGGGCAGCAAAGAGCAAAGGTTAAGGTACCCTAGAATGTTCTTCTTCATTTAAAACAGTAAGAAAAGTACATAGTCCTTTTCTTGAATACATTCTGAAACAAATCTAAAATTTAATGCTTTTTTCTTTTTTCAATTTATGAGGTCTTAAGTTTTCCTGGATACTCTGGATGATTAACTGATTAAAGAAAACAATGTGTTTATAAAAATGTATTATAATATTAAATAAATATAGAAAGACTTTATGTAGTTGAAATAAATATAAAATTAATATTTAATTCCATAAGGAAATATTCTACTTATGGGGCAGAGATTTTTAGCTTAAATGTATATGAGATCAAATATGTAAATAGTTAGATTTTGAAATAGTAAAGTATGACAAAGATTTACTGTGCTTACAACATTATTCTTCTTTAGGATTGTATGTTTGAGGATAAGAATTAGTAAAGAAAATGCAGATGATGATTAAATAAAATATGGTTTCAATTCCATGTGAATGACCTCATTTTAATTATGGAGGCTTTTATCCCAGTGGAATATGCATTTTAAGTAATAAGTGAGTTTTGGAAATAATTCCATTTAAAATTCTTCTAAGCCAAGAAAAACAAATTATTTTTTCTTAAGCCATTAAAAATTATTTTTCCTGGTTATGTCACTAAGAAATAAATCTGCCAGATTCTTTCCCCTCAAAAATTTCATTTTCCAAATCAAGCATCAGAAACCACACACAAAAAATTTCAGTTCACGAATTTATTTTTCCAGGAAGGAACCCAAAAAGTAACCTTGGATTAATTGTATCTCTTTTATTATTTCTTTTTAATTTTTCAAAACTTATTATTTTATACAATATGCTGCAAAAATGGATGTAAAGTCTAACCAAATGACAGGTATTAAAGAGAATAAATGAGGTTATAGAATATTATCAACTAATGGAATGTATTAATATTCATAATGGAAAATATTTGGCTTTGACACTGACCCAATGAAAATGGAGGAAACATTTGCATCCCTGGAACCAGTGGGCCTTGAAAATAGAATTAGAAGAATTGCATCTTTATAAAAAATAAATGTCCTGCTGTTAATGGTTTTTGAATTTGAATGTTGGATTGACTTAATAAAAGCCAATGCGCACAATTAGAGTTGGCAACTCTAAACAATAGCCTTCTGAGTATATTGAAGTTGAAGGAAAAAAATGTAAAAGTAGTGATTTCATTCTGTTTTCTACAGGGAACCTGAGCAAATTTTATGATACCTTGGAGCCAGCAAATTTTAGTTCTTACAATAACAGCAGAGTTTTTACTGTCCAGGATGGAATTCTGTTTAGGGAATCATGTCTAACAAAAAAGTGTGATATAATATAGAAATACAAACGTAAGTATTTTGCATGTGAGCAAAAAGTATGCAGTTAAAATCTTCAACATTTTGGATGCAAAATTTTAAAGTTTACTCATGCTTTTAAAAATTAGAGAAATATAGGTTAATGAATGCTTGTAAGAACCTAAAGCGAAACACTAGTAGCTGGATATATTACTTCATCCTATTGATGAATATAAAAGCAAATCAAATGTCTTCCAATAGCAGAGACAATCAATTCAATTTTGGTTGAAATTCAGATAAACCAAATGTCTATAATGTTCTCCTCCAATTTGAAGTTAAGAAAGCAAAGAGTATAGCAATATTTGTTTTAGTGAACTCATGCCTCCTTTTAGAAATTACCCCTTTTAATTCATAATTCTTCATAAACCATTGTTTAATAATTCTATCTAGAATTTTGATGATTATTGATGCTAAACTCACTGGTCTGTATATTTAGGAATCTTTTTGAAAATTGGGGCATTTGTCTTTCTCCAGTTGTCTAGTTGTTCTCCAAGAATACTTTAAGATATCAGTAACATATTCAACAGTGTAGTCTTGGAAAGTAATTATTTGAATGTACATCCCTTATTTAGATAGTTTCTCAAAATGTTCTCATTCATTTTGAGATTCAATGTCCTTTTAACCATCTTTTTACATCCTTTTTCCTTGCTGGAGAAATCAAGCAAAATGGAGTTAGGCTTGATTTCTTTGTTGTTTTAACATTACAGTAAGTGGTGTGGCTGGCAGATGCGATGTTTGGTCTAATATGGTTTATGATAACTATTATTTTGGGGATGATTAATGTGTGGCAGGCACCATATTATGTGCTTTTATATACACTAAATCATTTAATGCTCACAATAACTCTTGAGTACTGTACTTTTTGATTTTACAAATGGGGTGACTGAGGCTACAGCCACAGGTAGTGGAAAAGGCAATGTGTGTGACTCCAGCCACCTCTCCTCAGAGCTACAACACTACTATTAAAATAAGTGGCAGATCCTGCTTCAAACCTAGATCAGCCTTTTCCCTAAAGCTCATTTGCATTCTACCACACTAAAGGATTTCAGTTTTGTCAGCAATGGGAACTTTTATTTTCAAACAAATTTGTGGGACCCTGATATATCGGCAAATGAAAGAAGAGCTGCTTGGTTGAAAGTAAGGCAGAATGTCTGGAACCCTACCTAGTAGGACCTAGGGGGAACCCTAAATTCTTCATAAAAAGCAGTTCATAAACCCTTGTTTATCATATGCCATGTCCCAAGGGCACCATTAATATATAAAATAGACCTATAAAAGCCAGTTGATTGTTTTTAGCTTACAATAATCTTTATTTTTATTTACTCTTGCTCACATACCTCTTTCTGTTTCTGTTCATTTTCTTTGCATATCTGTACTCATCTAAAACTTGAAGTGTAGTCACACTGGTTTATAAGTATCTTCCTCACCTGGCTCATTTGTCATTTTATAATTGAAAGCTTTTCTTCAAGGGCCTCCTGTCCTTTTTTGGGGACTCCAACTATAGGATCATATTTGTCTTTTCTTTTCCTTTTTGGAATCTGCTTTCCTAAAGAACAAATCAATTTTTCTTCTGGTGAAAATTAAGTTTACAACTTTACTTTTTTCCTGGTTATTTTCCATGAAATTGTCAGCAAGATAAGGCAGCATTTTGTCACATGATCAGGTTTTAGCAGAAGATTTTTGGCAGATGTCTATGGTTGATGTCTCCATTTGGATCTTATTTTTCTTTTGTCTCAGTTTTGTGCCATTATACTTATTTAATCTGGTCTGACAATTATATGTGAACACTCTGAAACAAGCAAATAACAATAACAATGTTCAACATATATATTAATCTTATCTATCCATTCATCCATCCATCTATCTTTATCCTCATGCATGTAACTTTCAGTGCTCAATAGTATGAAAAGGAGAGATATCCTGGAATTATACTTTCTCCTTCAAATTTATGATTTCCACACTGGTATATAATTTCTCTAATCCTCAGTTTCTTAAGCTGCAAAATGTTTGGACTAGGGGATATGATCCTTTCAGCCATCGAATTGCACATGTTTTTCACTCCCTTTCCTTTCTCTGTTGTCCATTTCATTTGGACAAAGCATATACTGACTCCCACTCAAATCAGGTTATTCTCTTTCTGATAAAGAGAAATATCAGAAAGAGGATCTTTCTGATTATTGATTGTGAATTACTGGTACTTCCAAAATTACTGGAACATACACCCTTCTTTTGAAGAACACCTGACAGGATTAGCATTCATCTTTAATGATAAAAGATGTTATAAGTACCTCAGCATATCCTTGCATACACAAATCACTTTTACATGAGTCTTGGTTAGGGCATGGAATCTTCTTTATAAAATGGTGTTCCCAGTCACTGCCAGAAGTCCATTATTCCAGTCATGTTAGCCATGATTAAGAAAATGAAAGCACATTTCATGAATATAATTTATATAAGCAACTATTCACTTTCTATGTCCTTTTTTCTTTTCCAAAGTTAACATTCAGAAAGAATTAAAACCAGTGATAGTCTCCCAAATCCTTCAAGTTTTCTAGGCACAATTTCGAAGTCACCAGAGATATATACTAGGTTTCTTTCAGGTATTATCCATTTATTCATTCCTTTGTCATTTAGCAAAAATGATTATCACTGGGCAAACTGTCAGATCTCAGGTACCTACTCTAGAAATTGCAATGACCAACTCCGTGGAATTTTCAGCTTGCTATGGGAAGCTCCAGTGGTTATAAGATTTTTTTTTATTCTGGTTCACTCTCATACTCAGTAATTATTTCAGGTTCTTCAAAGTAATTTTAATTCTTCAGGCTTCTCAAGAATTCCTTTCTCTGCTTCCTTCTTAAATTATTTTCAGTGCCCTACAAGAATCATTCATACTATTGATAAATCGCAGTATAAGAAGGAGTTACTCACATAGGTTTTTTTCTAAGGACATTTAAGTTTTTGTAAGTCTCATATAACTGATGAATGCCTTAAGCCCTCTCACTCTAGAGTTCTCATCTAATCTCACTTTGAAATGCGTTCTCTACACTGATGATTTCCAAATGTATTTCTGGTCCTCTTCTCTTTCTTGAATGCTGGACTCAAATGTCCAGCTCGAGATGTTATTTCTACCTGAATGCCTAGAGTCATATCAAACTCAACATGGTCAAAGCAGAAATCTTTTTTCTCCCTAAACCTGCTTCCTCCCTGCCTCTGTCTCAATTATCAGCACCACCATCAGGCCAATTGTTCAGAAACTTAGGAGTCTTTCATGACACCCCTATTCTTTCATTTCTTGTAAATCTCTGATTTATCAGCAAGACTTTTAGTTATTCCATAAACTAAAATGCATTGTTCCATTTTTTACCATCTCTACTACTGCCATAGTAGTCCAACCCATGTCTCTAGACTGGACAACAGCAAGTCTCTGACCTACTGTCCTTGTTTTTACTCTTTTCTCTTATAATTTACACAGCAGCCAGAGAGTGATCTTTAAAAGATGCCAATTAAAGCTATTGCCCCCTGGTTTAAAACCTTCCAATGGTTTGGCAGTGCACTGAGATAAAACAAAAAGTCTTTACCATGGCTTTCAAGACCTTTGGTGTCCTGGCTTCTGTCAGATCTCTGATTTTATTTCATGCATTTGACCCTCTTTTCTTGTGCTTTGAAAATGCCAAGTACATTTCTCTGTTAGGGTCTTTGCACTACCTGTTACCTATGCCTAGAATGTTATTCCCCCAGATCTTAAGGCTGGCCCATTTCTGTCATCCAGGCTTTGGCTCAAATGTAAACTTCTCAGTGAAATCTTCTCTCATCCCCAGTTCAAAGTAGCACCCTTTGTTAACTCCTTCCCCACAAGTCACTCTCTTTACCATTGCATTTTTAAAATCCACTGTAATTATGAATATAGAGATAATCTTATTTATTGTTTTGTTTCCCACCCTACCCCACCCCCTTTTCAGTGTGATCTGTTAGGGTAAGGACTTTGTCCTCACAACTGCACAACTAGTGCTAGGACAGTGCCTGGAACAGAGAAGTCCTTAACATATAGTTGTGATACCTATAAAACACGAACATCTCCAGCTCTCCTGAATTTCAAGTGAAATTAGCTTTCTGTAAGTCTCTTGTAAGGTGACCAGCAAATGTCTTTTTCTGGAAATAGGAAATTGTAGAATGTTGAGTTTATTCCAATTTTGAAAGAAAATGAAATATATTTTCTGACAGTTAAAAGAAAAAAAACCTCCTAGGTAATTCAGCGGGGCATTTCATCAAGAAAAACTCCACCATTCTCCTAGCTTAGCTGAATCTGTCCACCTCACAAATATCTAAGCAGGGAGAACATCGACACCTATGTATACCTTATCAAGTCATTAAATCCAGAGAGTAAATTCAAATCTCTTCCAAAGCGGTGACACAATGTAGTTTTGGAGCCTTGTAGTGTCAGGCTCCACTACTGATCCTGGGTACGTGGCTCAAAGGAAACTACCTTGCAATTTTCTGGGCCAGAACCAAAGTCAAGGCAACAACAACAACAACAAACAACGCAAAGCCAACAAGACAAAACAAAAGAAAATATAACCGACTATTGACGATGAAGGAAAACATACACAACAGTTCGTCTGTTTAGGTATGTTTGTGTGTGTGCTTGTGCAGGGTAAGGGGAGGGACTGCGGAAGTGAAGTGAGAGGCAGAACTGGCTACATAGCCTGCTTGGCCTATTGTAAAACGAAAACGTGAGGATCTTTGTTCAAAAATTATTAAGAATTCCAAAGCAGTGACAGCACATTATTGTTGCAGAGCATTAAACTGAACAAGGCCCTTCTGAGTGCGGGACTCCGTGCAACTGGACAGTCACACACCCTTGAAACCTGCCCTGGTGGGAGGGGAGGATTGGAATTCTTCTCCAAGGACTGGGAAGCAACCACA
Source organism: Propithecus coquereli (assembly GCF_000956105.1). Lineage (NCBI taxonomy): Eukaryota > Metazoa > Chordata > Mammalia > Primates > Indriidae > Propithecus > Propithecus coquereli. The sequence continues at coordinate 4,065,785 of NW_012148319.1, forward strand.
GCCTCCCCCCCCGCCCCCAACAACAATAGCAAAAAGAAATAACTATCAACATTAGAGCAGGTTGTGCCCACTCTTGATGGTGGTGCTTGTGGTGGCGGTGGAGGTGGGAGCAGCACTCTTGTAAAGCAGACTTTAGATTGATAGAGGAGGTAAGAAAACAGTTTCTGAGGCTCCAAAGTAGAAGCTCCAGGGGCAAAAAGAATAAGGTGAAAGGAAAGAGGCCGAATCAGCCTTTCCTTTTGCCCTTGTGCAGATAATGCCTTTTCTTTCAAAAGAGCGCATCTCCTGAATTCAACTACTGTATGTATCCGGTGCTTTAGGAGCTGTGGTGAGATAGGTAGGGTTGGTTATAAGGGTGTGTCAGACAGACAAAAAAAGGGTAGAGACAGGTTTAAATGCATTTTTTTGTGGACTGGCTTCTGACCCTCTTTGGTAACAAACCAGAGGGAGCTTGGATATTGATGGGTTCCGGACAACCGCTATTTTATCCTCCCTTGACGTTTGGAAGGTAAGACCCAAGGGGAACCGCTGTGAGCCACATTCTTGGGTTCATCAAAAGTCACCCCACTTGTAGAAGTGCGTAGTCCTGGAGCATGTGGAAGAGGTGGAGGGGCCGGGGACCAGGAAGCTCGCGGCCCGGGAAGCCAGTCGGAGGAGGTGCGTCCAGTGCCCTCCGTCCGCAGTCGGGGCAGCGGGTCCAGCGGGCGGCCCCGCGGGGAGGAACAGACAGGCCTGCCGAGGAGGCTCTGGGTCCCGCACTCGGTCCTATCCCGGCTCGAGGAGACTCGGGCCCCCGGAACCGCGGGGAGAGGGGGCGGCGACCGGGCACCCTGTGGCCACTGCGGCCGCGGCTGCAGCGGCTCCGGCGCCCGCCGGGTGGTGACTCTGCAGTGCCCGCCCCCTGTTCCCCTTCCCCGCCCCTCGCGCCCCCTTCCCCGCCTCCCGCCCGGCGCCCGGCCGCGCTGACCCGCTGTCCCGTCCCTCTGAGAGCGCCGCGGCGGCAGCTCCTCGGCGGCGGCGCCTCCTCTGCGTGGCGGCCGCTCTCGCAGCGGCTGAGTCCTCCCGCCTCGGCCATTTTCCCTCCCCCCTCCCCTCGCGTTCCTCATCCCCTCGCCCTTCCCCCGCGCGGGGACTTTTCCGGAAAGTTTTTATTTTCCGTCTCGGCTCTCGGAGAAAGAAGCTCCCGGTTCGGCGGCCGCAAAACTTTTCGGCTGCTTCGCCGCCGGCCCCCGCCCTCGGCTGCCCGGCCCCGCGGCCCTCGGCGCGCCCCGCCGAGCGATGAGCGCCCCGCCGGTCCTGCGGCCGCCCAGCCCGCTGCTGCCCGTGGCGGCGGCTGCGGCGGCAGCTGCCGCCGCGCTGGTCCCGGGGTCGGGGCCCGGGCCCACGCCGTTCCTGGCTCCCGTCCCGGCCCCGGCCGGGGGCATCTCGTTCCATCTGCAGATCGGCCTGAGCCGCGAGCCCGTGCTGCTGCTGCAGGACTCGTCCGGGGACTACAGCCTGGCGCATGTCCGCGAGATGGCTTGCTCCATCGTCGACCAGAAGGTAAGGCGCCGCGCGGCTGCCCGCCCGGCGCCTCCTGGCCGCGCAGGGGGCGCTGCCCGCCCGGCCAGCCCTCGCCGCGCCAACTTTCCGGCTCCCCGGGCTCGGCCGGGACCCAGCCGCGCCGGCCCTCTGGAAGGGTCTGGCAGCGGCGGGGACTGGACACTGGCACCTCGCAGCACCGCACTCGCTGTGGCTCAGTACTCCCCTCGCCCCCTATTGTAGTCAGCGGTTCCTCTCCAGTCTGCATGCACTTCACCCATTTCCATCCTTCTCATGGCATTTCGAGGTATCTTGCCTGTTTCTCGTCGCGCCCCTCCTTATCCTTGAGACTTCCCGGCTTTCCCCTGTCCTCCCTCCGGCCCCTGGACCGGCTCATTCCTGGCGCCGGAATCCTCCTTCCTGCAGCAGAGTTTCCCCCGGGACACGCTCAGCACGATTTCAGCACCACTCCCTTCCCCTCCAGACCCCTCTCCCAGCGCAGGTTGTTGTGAAGTTCCTGGAATGACCTGGAGATGAGGAATTTCTCACCTGTCAAATACGCTTTTAGGAGAGGGTGATTGACTCGGCCAGCTGTGAAAACAACTGACCAGGCCACAACTACTCAAGTCCGTGCTGTCCTTTAGTCCCATCTCTATATGAGCGTGGAAACAAATTTTCCGACGATAAAACCTGAAAGTTGCAGCCTTCCTGTTTTTCATTACCGGGACACTGATAATGGGACACTGAAGTGGTGGGGGTGATGTCCAGAAACATTCCGAGGCTTGGTGTGCCCTTAAGTTTGAGGCTGTGGGACTCTGGACAGCGGCCACCAAAGGCAGGTTGGAAAAGGGGCCGTTATTCTGGGCCAAGCTACCCGGGGAGGAGATTCAGCCCACCCACCACAGTCTACAGTGCAATTTTGATTTTCAGGTTGTCTCAGCCATCCAGAGGGATGTTGCATGGAAGCGGACAATGGGGTGTAAGGGAGCGGGCCATGGCGCCTGTCTTCTTAGTATAAACAGCCAAGGGTTTGGGGTGGAGACAGGGGTCTCTAAAGGTGCTGAATGTCAGCCCTGGGGGACTGGCTAGTACTCAATACTCGCCTTGCCTTATAATGGTCACTTGAATAATCATGAATTGCATTGCGTTCTTTAAACAATTCCTAACGGAGTTCGCTAAACCTCGAGGGTTGTGAATTGTGGCACTGAGCACAGGGATATTAAGAAAAAGCCCCAGGGAAAAATCACTAATCTGGGAAGTTGTAAAAGTTCTAGACTAAAGTAACAATGAGTGCCAGAAATTTTTGTTTATTGAAAGGAGTGACATTTTCTATTACCAGTAGCTCTCAATTGTTTGCAACTTCCATGAAAATAACAAATTTTGTCTAATGCCAATATAAGTCATACCATGCCCCTCCTCCACATCCATATTATGGAATTACTATTGTGGGTGGACAGAAGCACTCTTCTGGCACTGAAAGCCTTGCAGTGATGGAGACTGTAGTTTACAACAATCTCCATTAGGATGCAAACCAGTCAATTAACAAGAAATGTTGCATAAGCATATGCAGAAGGTAAAATAAAATTTCTCAAAAAGCTAATGCTATTCTATAGAATTTTAACTTACCTAAATTCTAAAACAAGTGATGCAATGACAGAGAATATTCAAATTGGGTCAAATTAATATGGACAGACTTTGTTTTGACCAGCTTTAACACACACACACACACACACACACACACACCCTCACCCTCCCTGATATAAGTTAGGATGGGGAGAAGCATGTATGGTTCAAGAGATTTGGGATTGGGGTATTGAATGGAGACTGAATTCTAGTTGTCTCAGAAGCTACCAAGAGGGGTGTTATGTGGAGAGTGACGTGAGCGCAGAGGGGCAGGGACAAGAAGCATCTGTGGAACACAGCAGGCCTGAGGGTAGAGACTAGGATATTTAAGGAAAGTACAATTATGAAAAGGCCTTGAAATTAAAATAAACTCAAATTACTAGAAGCTTCAGTAATCTTTTCGTAGAGATATCATACCAAGGACATCGAAAGATGGATTTACTGTGTGAAGGATGTTTTAGAATGCCAAAAAATGTTATGGCAGAAAGAACACTGGAGTTCAGTCATGAGCTCCTTAGAACCTGAGCCAAGATTCTGGGGGAGAGACCTGGAGAAATACTGGAAAGGGAAAACCATCAGCCCTGGTGACTGATTTATAAAGACAGTCCTTCTCTTCTGTATTTATTCTAGTAGTTCTTCTGTCTCTCAAAGAAAAGTTTGAAAAGTTTCTGTTTGAAATAGTCATAGGGTAATGGTCTTGCTTACTTTTTTTTTTTTAAGATTATAACAAAGATGGGGTTAGATTTAGAGATGAGAATCGGAGAATTATATATGTGTAGAATACTGTAAATAAATAGATAGTAGATAGTGAATCTAGACAGAGGACCTTTTATTTCTATCATTTTATCTTCCATAATCCATTTCAGAGTACGTTAATACCCCAGGCAGAAACAAGATTAAGAGGGCTGAAGGTCCGTCATTGGGTAATAGGGATCTCTTTGCTTTGTGGAGTAGGTATGGCATAGAGTGTCAGTATGGAGTTAAGGAAGTGGGAGGAGATTCTTTTGTCCTTCATTTCAGATTTTCTTGAAGTACCGACATCAACTATGAGGGAGGATGGCAGGGGTGGGAGTGGGGGATGGATGTTTCCGGAGAGGGCTGAGAATTTGAAATCATTTACAGTTTACTATGTATGCTGGAGATGTGCATGTGGAGTTTACAGCGGGAGGTTCTCCTGATTTTCTGAGTCCTCCATAGTTATTGTTTTAAAATGTGTTAAGGGGTTTTTCATCTACGTTGTTCAAGAGCTCCTTAAATACTAACACAAATCGTGCTGGCTTAAATCTTTAGAAATATTAGCTGACAAGTTCAGTTAATTTCAGCAACATTCATGGGACATTTTCTGTGGGGTGAGCAACAGAGGTGTATAGGGCTGAATTAAGAAAAATGCTATCCTTGAGAAATGCTTCTTTAAATCATTATCATTATCATTTAGAATTTAGAATATAGTTTTTCTTTAATTATACAGCTTTAAAAAGTAGTGGAGATGTGATTATACTTAAAAATTTGGTAAGTCAACAAAAATACTTTTAAGATAATGTACCCTAAATGTTAATGAATCATATAACTAAAGAATTATTTCTTCCATCTTTTAGTTTAGATCTTGCTTTTTTTGTGACAATGTATGAATATAGGAGATATTATTAGTTCCATTTTTTGAAGTATTGGTCTAAGATTTATATTTATTTACTTTGCAAGCATGTAACACTGAAGGCTGGTTATATATAAATACATATGTTCTGTTAGTGTACGTGATTATTGTTTTCTGGAGGGTAAAAAGATAATAATAATTGACTTCACTTTGAAACACTGTTACTTTATACTATCAAAGGAACCTTGAATATGTAGACTGAGAAGGAATTCCAAAGGAAGAATTAGTTTGGTTTTATAGTACATTATCTGTCTATTAACATACACACACACACACACTCCACACACATATACACTTTTTTTAAATAAGCAGTATTAATTTAGGGATGTGTAATGCAATTAATACGGCTATCTGTCTATTCATTCTTTGCTGTTATCTTATTGGAAAGACAGCTAATATTTTACTATTGAATTTACTTAATTGGAGTAGAGCATCTGTAGACTCCTGGCATATAATTTCACTTTGCACAATCATCTTTCTGGCCAAAGAAATTGAAGAGTGAGACATTATGTAGAAGATAGCTCCCTAAAGGAGTAACAAAGGTTAGTGCCTTGGTTTGAAAGTAGCATTACTTTGCTTGTATTTGTTTCACTGTCTTATTATACATTGTTTTCTTAACAGTAGTGGTGTCATTTTCCTTTTAATTGTTAATTTTAGCTCCTCTACTTCTGTATAGATTGAGAAAGCTGGAAATAATTAGCTGCTCCGGAACAACAAACTGCTTTAAGCTAATGATGGTCTTTGGGTCTTAGGTGTGTATTTTTTATGCTAGTTTTATATTTGGCCATCTTTGTGTGTCTACTGATTTCTGATTTTATGATGAAGTACAGGATTTGTCATTTCATTATGTGATTTTTAAGTAATGTAATTTTAATAGTGTATTTTTAAAATTGAAAGTTCCTTTCAAGTTTAATAGTATAATAGCATTATATTTTGGAGTTAAATACTATATACACATATATGTACTATACGTGTAACATATATATATATGTAATATATTATCTGTGTCTAAGTGTTTTTTTAAATGTATTTTTAAGAGCCTCATTGTCCACATATAGCCTCTAGATGCTGAAGTATTGGTTTATATTTTGTACTGCAGTCTGTGAAAAGTGTGGCCTCATTATGTATTTCACAATCCAAAAGAGAAACTCTGCTTTATATTTTTCTGTCAATGCACAGATTTGCAAGCCTATTCTTATAGGTATATATTACTTAATAGTTTTCACAAGAATGTCCTTTGACATTATGAAGTTAAAGGCATTAAGCCTTACAATCCTTGGGCTGGGAAGAGTTGGATGATTGGATGTTTTGACAAATACATGAATTAATTTGGGGTTTTAGATTCAGAATTGAGATAAATTTGAAAGAATAAAAGTGTAGCATGTATGGTGGTGGTGGTAGTGAGGACTGGAACATTATTAATCAAGTTTAAAAACTTGTCCCATAAGACCATACTTGATGACTGTGCTGTTCAATTTTACCAGACTCCTGTCATAACTATTAAGGGAGATTTATAATTTGATTTTGCCAATTATTATTATTATTATTTTTGCGAGATGATTTTATATAGGTCTTCACCTATAATTTATGCATGAATGGCTGTTAATTACTAGAGAATACAAAAAAATTTATAAGTCTATGAATGTATGGTTGTGACTAATTTAAGATTACTTAAGAATAATATATGTGAAGTACTAAAGATACCATCTGGTAAAGATGTACATACTAAATGATATTATTGATCATCTAAAGCTCTATAGACTAGCATACTCTCTTGTTAACAAAAGAAATGTATATTTATTATCTTATTCTTATCTCATATATAATTAAAATTATAATATTAAAAAGCAATACGGCTGTAAGGCCCAGGTGACATTATCTTTTTTCTGCCCTCTATTTCAGGGCATATCTTAGAAGTGGTTATGTTTTAAAACAGCCTCTGAAATCTCAGCCTCTCAGAATTCCTTAAGAACTAATCTGATTATTACTAAGTGAAAAACCATTTGCTGATAAAAGTAAAGCATATTTTCATTGCTTTTTATTATTTTTGACAGGAAATTGATTTAACTTTTTTTCAATTGCAGTTAGCAAGTGCAATTCCAATGATATTTCATTTGATTTTAAAAAAAGAGACATTAAGTAGATAATAGTGCAATGTTTGGTAACATAATGATTCTAAACTCCGGTCCTCAAGACCAAAATTAAAAGTTCATTTGCAAATCAATCCTTGACATGAGGAGGAAGGCACTTGGAAATGACTTATGGAAATCACATTTTGCTGTCATGCTAGAGTCTAGAGGTTGTTTGCTAAATTGTTATCATCTGATGGATAGTGAATATATCATAGTTGGTTGTGCTTAGGCAGAAGTGTTATATTGGGATGAGAAGGCACATTCACTGGGAAACAATTGAGTTATCGGTTTGGCTAAGCCAAACACAAGTTTTTTCCAGATCTTTCTATCAACTACCATTTATCTCTCATGGCAGCCCTCGTCCCATTATAAAACCTTTAGAAAACCACAATCAGTAATTATTTATCTGTCTCTTAAAGAAGAGGGTAACGGATAATTATATGAAACGTGTGTGTGTGTGTGTGTGTGTGTGTGTGTGTGTGTGTGTGTGTGTGTATTAGACTGGAATCATTGAATAAGCTCTTAAACTATACCAAGGAGCTAGTATAATGATCAAGATACCAGTGCTGGACTGGATTAGAAGTGGGTAAAATGCAGTCCTATAGTAGTTGATAATATGAGGTTTCTTTGTTTGTTTTGCTTTTATATTTGTTTGCTTCGGTTTCATGTGTTGGGGATAATTAATCTTTTTGACCTCTGACCTTTCACTGTTACCTTGGTTAATGTGAAAAATCTAAGCCCAAATGTGAAAATAGAGGTAAAAGTATATGATGTTTTTAAAGATAGTACTCACCTGTCAGTTTCTCCAGCATTACTCTAAAGAGGTTTTGAAAATGAGATTTCAATTTCTTGAATCTTTCCTTAATGTTGTAATATGTTGGAATAAAGCAAAACAAAAAGAAAAGAGTGCTTCATTTTCCTTTTTCTATTGATAAAATTAGATACAAAGAAAGTGGTTATTTTGATCACATCTATTCAAAATTCTTTTTATCTATAAGAATATCAGAAATTCCCCCAGGAATTCTGATCCTGTCAACCAAATATTTTTGTACCATTAAAAACGAATAATGATAGTACCTCTTGAAGTTATTTGGCAGCAGAGAAAACCACGTTATTCTGTTGCTTACTTTTTCTGGTCTCACACAGAAAACATATAATTAAATATACAAAGTATTTCATTATATGGCCACTGTGGCCATTATGGAATATCATACATTTAGATAGTTATAAAGGTGAGAATTGATGTAAAAACACCACATATTCAGACAATTGTGCCTGTCCACATTTACAATTTCCTGTATAAAAGTGTCTTCCAAAGTTGCAAAAGGTTTTATTTGGCTTAAGCCAAACGGTTGATACAGCAGCTTAGCGATGTTGGCAAATAAGGAACTTAGATTTATAAATAAGAAGTCATACAGGAATTTTGTTCAACTTATTTTGGTGAATAGGAAAAAAAAATTATGTACCTTTCACTGGTTCATTGGCATCTATTTTGACTACACCACTGATTGATGAAGAACGAGGGGGATTTACTGCTTATATTTAGGCACAATTTCAAGAATGCTTCTCTCCTTAATTGTTAGCAGCCACTTTTTTCACATATGTTTTAAAATGAATGAAAAGTATTAATGTGGTAATGAAAATATGAGCAAAAAGTATGAATGTGCATAATAAATGGTATTGTTGATAATCTCAAGCTCTGTAGATTAGTACATTATATTGTTTACAAAGAAACATATACTTTATTAGCTGGAATTTTGTCTAACTTACTTTGGAAAAAAAGAAAATTTTTATATATACCCTTCCCTGGTTCAGATAGTTGGAGGGACTATGGCATATGTATGATATTTTAAACCTGGAGACCATCGAAGCTCACTTCAGTATACAAAGTTATTAAAGTTTAGTTTGATTTTTTTTTCCTGGACTCAGTGTCCCTACAATCAGGTGATTCTCTCAACTTGAGAAATTGCTCAGTTTATTGTGAAAAGAGTGAAGAGATTGCCTATTTGCAGTGATGTAAATATCTTCAGTCATCATGGACTTTTAAATTTTTCAGTTGTATTTGTTTGGTGCCATATCAATTCTGCTTAGGAATGGCATGTTATACAGGGTTTTGAGACATTATTTCACGTGATACCTTCATACAATTCATGAGATGGGGGAGGGGCAGAACTGAAGGGACAGTTAAAAAGTAGAAATAAAGAGTCCAGTGGTAAATTGAAAAGGCCAGAAAAATGAAATGTTAGATTAAAGGGTCACCACTTCTTACTACAGCAAGTATTTCAGCCACTGTGAGCAGCTGAGCGTTGGGACTTAATGGTTAGCACCATCTGAAAAGACATTTAGTAGTTTCTTAATCAAATTGTACATATGGTACATATTCTTGGATTCATTGGGGTCATACTAAGTGGTTTCGTACACTTATGTAAATTAGTATTTGATATTTTCATAGCTCTGACTTTGAAATAACCTTTCCTACATTGAGTTCCCGTTTTATCACTATAGTAATAGGTGATCCTATAAGATTCTTCTGCCCTTCCCAGCTTTATTAAGGTATAATTGACAAATAAAAAATCATATATATTACGGTATACAATGTGATGTTTTGATCTATGTATACATTATGAAATGATTAATCCAAGCTAATTAACATATTTGTACCTTTTTTTTTTGTAGTGAGAACATTTTAAGATCTCTCTTAGCAATTTTCAAGTATACAATATGTTATTATTAACTGTAGTGACCATGCTGGACAGTAGATATCCAGAACTTATTCATCTTGTCTAACTGAAACTTTGTACCCTTTGGTCAACCTCTACCCATTCCCATCCCTCTCCTACCTCTAGCCTCTGGCAACCACCATTCTACTCTCTGCTTCTATGAGTTCAACTTTTTTAGATTCCTCATATAAGTGAGATCATGTTATCTTTCTGTACCTGGCTTATTTCACTTAGCATAATGTCCTCCAGGTTTATCCATGTTGTCAAAAATGACAGGATTACCTTCTTTTTTAAGGATGAATAGTATTCTGTTGTGTCTATTCATATACCACGTTTCTTTATCCTTTCATCCATTGATGGATGCTTAGGTTGATTCCATATCTTGGCTATTGTGAATACTGCTGCAGTGAACATGGGAGTACAGATATTTCTTCGACATGCTGATTTCATTTCCTTTGGATATGTACCCAAAAGTGGGATTGCTGGATCATATGGTAGTTCTATTTTTAATTTTTTGAGGAACCTCTATACTGTTTTCCATAATGGCTGTACTAATTTATATTCCCACCAACAGTGTACAAGTTTTCCCTTTTGTCTACCTCCTTGCCAACATTTGTTATCTTTTGTCTTTTTATAATAGCTATTCTATCAAGTGTGAGATGGCATCTCATTTTGGTTTTAATTTGTGTTTCCCTGATGCTTGATAATATTGAGTAGTTTTTCTTATACCTGTTGGTCATTTGTATGTCTTCTTTTGCGAAATGTCTATTCAGGTCCTTTGCCCATTTTTTAATCAGGTAATTTGTTTTCTTGCTATTGAGTCATATGAATTCTTTGTATATTTTGTATATTAACCCATTATTGGGGGGGTTCACTGTGATAAATTATTAGATGTTTGACTTATTTTTTCAGCCATGTGATCTGGCTCTTAGTAACCTCATTATCCTCTGGCTCAATTTTTCAGTATCACTCTTAAAAATATAGGGAGAGACTATCATTTAAATTGCTATCTCAATTGTACAACACTAGGACTAATCTATATAAAAGTCTTAAAACCACAGGCTTTGGGAAGGAGGCCATCCCAGCTTTCATTCTTGGCTTTGCCTCTTTCGTGTTGTTAACTTAGCTCCCTATCCAACCTTCAGGTTCCCTGTCCATAAAATGAGGACAGAATCTATTTCAAAAGGCTACTAGCACTTGTCTCAAAAAGGATGAAATAATATGTGTATACAAAGCACTTATCATTTATTGAGAGTTTTGTATGTCAGGCAGTATATTCTTTCTTTAAAAAAATACCATTTTTTACATTAAAAAATAATTGTAGGTGTGTAGATTTGCTATAATGATGCTCTTCAGTTCATGACACACTTTTTTCCATCAGTGTATGTAAGGTCTCTGTTGTGTTTTGTTTTATTTTGTTTTATTATTTCCTTTAATTAGGTATTGGAGGAACTGTGGTATATGTATAAAGTGCCATACCTTAAAAATTCAAACTTGCTTCAGTATACAAAGATTAACACAAAATAATAGATGGTTAAGATCCAATTAAACGAGTATTCACCATTTTAAATAAAACTATTTGTCTATTTCCTTTCATATTTTATCTGTTTCCTTTTTCCTAAACAATGGAATAAAAAGTATCTGAATATAATCAAAGCCTGATTTAATAGGATATATCACAAACAAAAACATATTTGTACTTCAAATAATATAGCAATTTGTTCAAATATGAAATCCATGCACCACTAAATGAGCTTACTTCTTTTTTATAAATGATTTAAGTTAACTTTAGAGGAAGAATTTTTCTTTGCTTGAAATTTATTCAGCTACATTTATGTTGATATAAATTTCAAATATTCTTAAGAATCAAAACATTTTTCATTAATCATTAAGAAAGTTTAATCCATTAGGTTAAAGTATTAATGAAAATTTTAAAGTGTCAGTGTTGGACATACCAAAATATCAAAGCCTTTTTCTAGGTCATCTGAGTCAGTCATGTTATGATATAGTATCTACTGGATGATTATGGAACTATTTATTTGCTTTGAGTGGATAACTATAGCCAGAGAGAGACCAGAGATTTAGTTCTATTTCAGGTTCTTAAGTTCCAGAGAACTTAATTGATTGAATTAGGTGATCTGTTCAGTCAGATATTTATTTAATATACTTTTTCTGAAGCTTTTTATCAACCAAAGGTGAACATTCTCCTCCCTTCTTTTAACTCCTCATGGAGATTATTGAGAAATGATAGGCTCGTGGTCTGAGAGTACCTCTTGAGTGGGACCAGGGAGTAATTATTGTAACTAAATGTGGCTACGTTCTTCTCAGAGTGCTAGAAGATCATGGCTAGACCTCAGGGAGGGACAAATATAAAGAAGCATTTGGCATAGGGACTAGGAGGAATTTGGAAACACCCAAGTGTGATTTTGTTAACACAGAAAGCAAATTATTAGAGTGGGACATGACAATATTCCTCAGTTTACAGAAAGGTGAGGTCTGCTGTCCATTCTGAGCTGTCTATATACTTCTGTGGTGCAGAATTGATATAGACTTTGTATTTATAATAGCATCCTTGAAAGGTTTGGTCTATGTCCCTGACGTGGAAAGCTGCAACTAAGAACATGTGTGACCAACAGAATTATAATTATTTAGAGATTGGTTAGTCCAGTTAGACCCTCAGAACAGTAACACTAGAGGTCAAGACCACTTGACCAAACAGGTACAGCTTTTCCACCTTCCTGAAAAGCAGGAAGGAGCTGGGGAATGATGTCAGTTAATTAAGCTTTGGTGATAACTTTGAATCAGTGGTGGTGAATAGACTTGAGCAGGCTACAACAGGCAAAGACTATGGGATTATGAGATTAGTGGCATCTGAGGGCAGAAAGGAACAGTGACAGCAAAGCTTTGACCTTCCTGTGGATTAAGTCAGAAAGAATAGTTCCACTAGATAATTTAAGAATAGCAGCAGGAGAGATCTCAGAGGTGGCTTTTTACAAGCAGAGTAGTCCTTTTTGGAACTTTTATGGGTGTCACAGGTGACAGCTGTAAGGAGCAGCTTCATGATGACTGCCTGTGAGAGTTTTAGAAAGAGCTTCTCCCAGAAGCATTGGGTCATGGTGGACAAGGTTCGAGGGCCTTTCTGGAAAATTCCATGAGTGGCAAAGGACCTTAAGCTGGCAGCTTCTCTTACGGTACAATGGCCAGCAGAGGGGAGCCTCTAGGAACAAAACCTTCCTGACATTTACTGTGTGTACCAGTCTTTATCTCAGCTTCTTTTCATTTGTCATTTCTGATTCTCACAGTCCTTGCAGAAGTCATCTTATCTCCATCTTAAGGAAGAGGAAACTAAAGGTCAGAGAGGTTAAATCATTTACCCCAGATCACATAACTACTAAGTAAAAAGCACCCCCACAATACTTTATTCACTGCAGAAAAGGTGAGGAAGTCAGATAAGCCCCCAAATGCCTCATAACACTTCAGAGTTAAACACAGATAACATTTTGGTGAATAGCTTATCATATTTTTTTTCTTTAAGTGAATATGCTCATCCTAACTCCAATGTGCTTCTATTTATTCTTTTCATGTGATACTATGCCATTCCATGTCAGTTTTTTTTTTTTTTTTTTGAGACAGTCTCACTGTGTTGCCCAGGCTAGAGTGCTGTTTCGTCATCCTCGCTCACAGCAACCTCAAACTCCTGGGCTCAAGCGATCCTTCTGCCTCAGCCTCCCGAGTAGCAGGGACTACAGGCATGTGCCACCATGCCCGGCTAATTTTTTTCTATATATTTTTAGTTGTCCGATTAATTTCTTTCTATTTTTTTAGTAGAGACAGGGTCTTGCTCTTGCTCAGGCTGGTTTCGAACTTCTGAGCTCAAACAATCCACCCGCCTCGGCCTCCCAGAGTGCTAGGATTACAGGCGTGAGCCACTGCTCGGCCATATGTCAGTTTTTAAATATAAAATGTTTGGTGCCTATGGGGATAGTTTTAACATGAAGAAAAGACTTCAGATATTTATTTTGGTTCTAGATTTAATATTCAAGTTATTATAATTTAGATGTTAATTCTTAATCTTTATAGTAGAACTTAAAAATATATATTTTTTATAAGTCTGCAGATTTTAACAACCATATTTAAGAGCCTTTGAAGAATTATGGTATCCTTTACAAGCTCAGTTATTTAAATGTTTTCAAACATTTTAAATTGCATTTCAAAATTTAAGATACTTTTTCTATTATTATTATTTTTTATTTCAGCAAATGACGGGGGTTATAAATGTTTGGGTTATGTATATTGCCGTAGCCCCACCCGAGTCAGAGCTTCAAGTGTGTCCATCTCCCAGATGGTGCACACTGCACCCATTAGGTGTGAATATTGCTTGATAAACCTTTAGATGTTCTTAAGTAATTCTTACACATCCAATAAATTAAACATATAAATATGGTAAAGTTCTTCACTATTTCAATATCATACAAACAAGCCAAATCAATTACTTAATTATATATACATAATAAATACAAAAATACTAACTTACGGTTTTGATTTTCTGAAACTTTTCTGTATTTCATTTCAAACCTTCCCATGTTTGAAAGATATTTTTTTCTCCCATAAAATACTCATGTGATTTTTACATAACTTCTAGTGTTCCCTTCCCATATAAATTTTGCAGTTGTCTTTTTGGGTTGGTTAAGGTTGTGTAAACACTAATGCTTTTAGCTGGGACAAAGATTGGATCTTTGTCACAAGTGTAGATCAATTCTGTGGAACCCTATTTCTTTCAGTGATTCTATCACTTCAAGAAAGGAGGTAATCATGTATGCCACATTCTTGGATTCCATTTATATAGTACCTCTTTGTGCTACTAGTCTCAAGTTCCTTCCTTGATTGATAATTTGATTGGATTTTGAATTTCTTTAGCTCTTAAGATAGGTAAATCTTTTTTCTATCTATGCTACAGACTTAAACTCAATGGAATTCTGCAGTTTCATGTTCTTTCTCTTAGGGCTACATAATTCTTATATATATTAAGTTTATGATTGAATGTTGGCAGTCTCCAGGGGCTTTATCCAGCCTAGTCACAACTCATAAGATCATTCTTCTGACTTGACATCTCTCCCTATAAATAAAAGAACACTCATGCACCACTTCCTAATGTCTGAATACAGTTGGTACATGGATTTATCACAGTATGTGTAACTTGTCCTTTACTATTGGAAATCTAGGATTCTTTCTCTTTTTGTTTTACTTTAAAATGTCCTTATACATATGGTGTGGCACATTTTTTTCTACTTGTATTTATAAGTTCTATTTGAACTTCTTTTGGTATTGTCTGTTAACATTCCTAAAATGAATTCCTAAGATTAATTTAGATTGCAGTTTTTATTTCAGAATTATAATGAGAGTTTTCTTTTTTCAGTTTGAAAAGTACAAGTACATAGGATTTTTTTTTTTTTTTTGCTTTGTCTTTACAGAGAAAAATCAAGTGACATAAGTAGCAAAATGCAGGGGGAAAAAAAGACTGTTAGGTTTAATAGCCAACACTTAAATGGATTTTTGAGTAGATTATATTTGAAATATATCTAGCAAATTGACAATTTCATAATGAATAAATAATAAACTTTAAAAGCATGATCTTACACTTTCAGTTTTCCTGCTTTTCTTTCATAAGAACGGACCTGATATTTTTTCTATATATCACAATTCACTTTGATCTTTAGAAAAACAGTTTGAAAAACATACATTCCTATAAATGTTTAAGAAAATTCCATAAGATAATTTCTTAAAAGTCAAATTTCACACCATTTTATTCTTATCCAGTTTGTTCTACTTTATAGTATTCTTTAGAAATCTGAAGTACAAAAAAACTAAGGTCTTTAGAGATACAAGGATGATGTCCATGTTCCACCAAAAGTCCTTTCTTTTGCAAAAATAACAGTTCCTTTGCTTATTAAATACTGTAGAACTGTCTTTGGTAATTTGAAATATGTTTTGACTGAGAAAACTTTAGTTTATACACAAAGATTCAGGATCATCTTTATTGGGTAAATTGAAAAAGATTGTGTGAGTCACATGAAAGTATAAACACCATACGGGTAGGGATCTTTGCCTATTTTTTCACTGTTATATCTCATGTATCCAGAGTAGTGCCTGGCACTGAATGACTGAAGGAACGATTTGTCTCATTATTTTCTGGTTATGTTCCTAGAAGCAGAATTGTGCTGTCCATGTGTATACGAATTAAGTCTTTTGTTTTATGTATGCTATTTGCCTTCTAGTAAGTGCTCATTTCTACCTTTGATCCGTAATTATTATTTAAATAATTGTTTTTAAAAGTGAATTGAAAGTGTTTTGGGAGGTAAGGTGTACTTAGGGAGAATGTTGGACTGTTATTTGAGGAACAACAGACAAACAAAAAACCCTGGGATTTGGGTCTCTTCTGAGGCATTGGTATTCCTCTCATCTAATTAGGCCAAGGATTTAAAGTTAGTGAAAGCCTTCCTTCCTGAATACATTTTGTGGTAGAGCCTGAATAAATATTTGTTGAATTGATTTGAATCTTCAGAACAGAAGGAGTCTTTTACGGTTGTTAGTGGATTTCTAGTTGAAATATTATGAAAGACACTTCAATGTTTTTACTTGTCAAATCTCAGCCTAATTTACCTGTAGATTTTAAGAACATAATTATGCAAATAATAAAAAGCTTGACATGTAAAATATAGTGGTAGTAGGAGAGACAGTGATGCAGAGGAAAGAATAATGTGTTTGGAGGAAAAGAACATCAGAAAATAACAAACTCACTCAATGTTAGCTGGAAGTTTCTTTGCAGCTTTTTTTTTTTTTTTTGGCTTCCCACTCACCTGTGAAGTGAATTTGAGAAACTCAGGTGGGCTGACAGGGAACATTCAGCTGAGTGGCCTCCAGTGAGGAACTTTTTGAATAGTTAATAGTCACTAGTTTGCTTGCTTTGAAATGAGTCAGTGGGATTACAATTTAAAAACATTTACCTTTTCTTTGTTTCCTACCAATTCTTAACCCTAGTTACTTTAATTTTTTACTTTTTACATCTCAATTACTGTGTTTTGGATTTCTTATTAAGTCAGATCTCAGCTTTTTAAATGACTTAAAATTACGCTTATTTTTAAAAATCATTTTTATTCACACTTTCAATATTTATTGTATACTAGATGGCAGGTGTTAAATTTTGTGTAACTATATCCATTTCTACGTGTGTGCATTTCTTATTTTATTTTCTGGGATTTTTAAAAGTCTTTTTCTAATTTTTTTATTTTCTCCTCATTGATTTTAGTCTTGACAACGCGGAT
This sequence comes from Propithecus coquereli, assembly GCF_000956105.1. Classification (NCBI taxonomy): domain Eukaryota; kingdom Metazoa; phylum Chordata; class Mammalia; order Primates; family Indriidae; genus Propithecus; species Propithecus coquereli. The sequence goes on from NW_012148319.1 coordinate 4,082,754, forward strand.
TTACACCTCATGTGTTTTAAATTTTCTGCTTTGCTGTTTTAGTCTTTTTTTCTTCATAATTTACTTTCTCATGCAGTGTTAAGCCTTCTCAGACATTCTTAAATGTCTCATGGATACTCATGAGTTGATTTTCTCCAGAGTCATAAGCTCCTCTGGGTGGATATCATATTTGGTTTTCTGGAACCCTGTTGCTCGTTAACATAACATTCAGTTCTTGGATGAGGAATCTGTGGTCTCCCAAAATACATAACCACTGTATTTTGGGCAAACAGTTGTGTGCTGTAAGCCTGAAATGAGTGTAACTTCTACAGTTACTCCTCAGGGAGGGCTTCTCCTGGCCCTTGGTGCTAGCCCAGGGGCGATACCTCCATGCCCATTCATGGGGGGTGGAATAGTAGCGATTTTAGTACTGTTCTGAAACTGGCTTCTAACATACGTATTACAAGCATGGTCAGTTTTCTTTCAAGGCAAGAATTTACAAAGAACTGAGAAGCTGATGAGAAGAGGGGTCATCCCAACTTGGATTTTCACAAAGGAATCTGTTTTTCCCACTGGCAAATGATTAGAAAAGTCATCAAGTGTATGTTTTATCTAGGCATTTTAAGAGTAGGGCTCTTGATAGATGAAAAGCATTCCTCCTGTTCATTTTTGGATTATTGCCCGTAGGCTCCTCACATTCCTTGGGGTGCAAAGACATGGAAGACTTGAGTCCCTGGAGGGACAGTTGGTCCAATTTTAGGAATCAGGTTAAGTCGCAAAACTCTTAATGGTGTAGCGTGACTTTCCCACCTTTCTCCTTCAAGAGTTTTGTCTCTGACTTCCCTGAAGGTGGGCTCTTTCATCTTTGGGTGGGGGGGAGGATGGGTGCATCTTATAGTTTAGTAATCTCTGGTTGTACACCTGAAAGTCAGTTTAGAAAGCGCCATCACTCCTATAGCAGATCCAGAGTACAATTAAACCGTCTTCAAGAAAAGTGGCCACGAGTTCCCCACGGATTATTGAATCATTGGTTTTTGCCCAAACTGATTTCCAACTGAAAATCTAAATCTGGGTATTTTAGGCCAGTGGTTTTTATACTAGGAATGTCAGGATTTAGATACCTTTCTTCTACTACCTCTTTTAACAGGGGATAATATTAGATTGCTTTCAGGTTTTGTTATTATAATCTCCCCTTGGCCTTTGAATCTATGGATAATAATTAGTTGTGAGCAAAGCTGTTTAAACTCATCATGTAGCCCTGATTATTTCAGCTCCATCAGAACCTGCCCAGTAAGGGGCCATTGGCATAGACATCAGTAGGAATCAATTACTGATAGTTCAGTTAAAATCATGCATTGCTGTTGATAATTATTAATTATTATTAATCATTATAGAAATTTGATTGCTGTTATTATCCATAATATAGCTAACATTTATCAGCTGTTACTATACTAGATACTCCTTTAAGGGTCCTACCTAGATATTTATCACATTTAATTTGCAAAAGAACCCAAGAGGTAGATTACCCTCATAAAAAGTGGGGAAATTGGGGCACAGAAGAATTTCCCAGGATTACATAGGCAGTGACAGAGTTGGGATTTAAATTTAAGCATCTGGGCCCAAAGTTTATGTACTTAACTATCAGACTATATATATGGAACTTCTTAAACATTTCCAGGTGCATTAATAAATCTGAAAATACAGTACTGCTTCTTTCCTTTAACTTTTTCCTTAATCATCTGATAATACTTTTTAATGAGCTGGATGCCTGTTATACAGAACACAAAGAAAATATCTTTTATAGGTGGATATGTTTGTTTTATTATTTGGAATTATAAGGAGCCCAGACTGGAGGCTGACCCTGATAATTTTATCATTGCCATAAAAATGGCTACATGTAAATTTTTTAAAATCTAAATTTATTATGTTGGCAAATGTTTCCAAGTGTATAATTGGTTTAAAAGAAGTAATCATGTTCTATGTGTATTTGTATATGTAAAAATTATATAAGTAAATATATGTATATGTAAAATACAAATAATTATATGCAATATATGTATATTTTAGGTTTCTTGGTAGCCTATTTTTAAGATAAATTTATCTTAAAGAGTACATTAAGACTAGTGCTATATAAAGTTAGGTTATTTTTGGATACTTTATTAGATTTTTATTTTCACTTTTAAAATACGGACTCCATATATCCATCTTCAATACTCAGCTTCAAAATTATCAAAATGTAGACAATCTTGTTTCATCAATAATTAATTTCTTATTTTTCAATTGTTACTGCATTCATCCCTTTCCTCCTGATTATTTTAAGGCTAAGTGTTAAGATTAACTTTTAATTAGGGTGTGGAGAGTCTTCAGAACGAGTTTTGGAGAAAATCCAGGTATTGCAAGAGTACTCTCTTTGCCAGGGGATGCCTTGTATTTAGGTGCTTGGCTTTGGAAGGCTTCTTACATTTTACAATTTTATTATCTATAGGACATGTGGTTCTCTAACTGGCGACGAAGAAAAACTATATTCCAGGCATTATACTGTTAGTTGTTACTTAGTAGTATCTTATTATGTGAGAGAAACCTCTTTTAAGAGGAATTGCATGAAGGACATACATTCTGCCCATTCTCCCAGATCTTTTAAAATATTTTCCAGAATCAAGTTTTTTGAAGGGTTGTGTGCTAAAGGCATTGCATTAGTGACATGCAGAATTACTTGTGGTGATGCCATTAGGCCATTTTCTAGGTTGGTTAGACCAAAAAGGTTAGTCCCCAACCTTTTTGGCACCAGGGACTGGTTTCATGGAAGACAATTTTTACATGTACGGGGGTGGGGGGATGGTTTTGGGATGATTCACGCGCATTTTATTTATTGTGCAGTCAAACCTCTCTGCTAATGATAACCTGTATTTGCGGCCGCTCCCCAGCGCTAGCATCACCACCTCAGATCATCAGACATTAGATTCTCATAAGGAGCACGCAACCTAGATGCCTCATATGCACAGTTTACAGTAGGGTTTGTGCTGCTGTGAAAACATAATGCCCCCGCTGATCTGACAGGAGGTGGAGCTTATGCGGTGATGCGAGCGATACGGAGCAGCTGTAAATACACATGAAGCTTTGCTGGCTCACCCGCTGCTCACCTCCTGCTGGCAGCCTGGTTCCTAACAGGCCATGGACCAGTACCCATGGCCCAGGGGTTGGGGACTGTAGGGCTCGACTGTGTGATTCTATGAAACTATGATTGTTTTTAATAATATGAGGAACTTGGGGGAAAATTTCCTGTTGAATTTTAATTCCAAGAATAGTTTTCCCTCTCTTCAGCTATTCCTTATGCTTTTAATCTCATTGACAATGTGAAGTATGTAACTAACATTTTTGGATCTTGTGTTGGCTACCCTAATGGTTAGATCAAATTTGGGACCCAAATAGGTATATAGGATATTATAGTATGGATTTTAAATTCTGTCTCATTTGTCCTTATCCTTGTATTTCTTTTTCCTTTTTTAGTTAAGATAAAATGTGAACAAATTAACAAAAAGCCTAACAGTGGTTACATCTGGTTTGGGGTAAGACAAATGATTTTATTTTATTTTTTCCCTAAATTTCTAATAGTATACATGTTAATAAAAGTAATCAGGAAAAGATGCCAACACTTTTTTTTTA
>NW_012148319.1:4086635-4111473 GCF_000956105.1 Propithecus coquereli
GGCTCAAGCGATCCTTCTGCCTCAGCCTCCCAAGTAGCTGGGACTACAGGCATGTGCCACCATGCCCGGCTAATTTTTTATATATATATTTTTGGTTGCCCAGATCATTTCTTTCTATTTTTTTAGTAGAGACGGGGTCTCACTCATGCTCAGGCTGGTCTCGAACTCCTGACCTTGAGCGATCCACCCTCCTCGGCCTCCCAAAGTGCTAGTATTACAGGCGTGAGCCACCGCACCCGGCCTATACAATAGGTTTTGTGTTAGATGTTTGCCCCCTTGTAGGCTAATGTAAGTTCTGAGGAATTTTAAGGTAAGCTAGGCTCAGCTGTGATGTTGAAGGTTAGGTCTATTAAATGCATTTTCAACTTATGATGGGTTTATGAGGACATAACCCCATCATGAATCGAGGAATATCTTTCCATATACATACACAACTAGAAAGAAATGTGTAAAAAATGTTAACAGTTGTTAAATCTCTGGGGGGGGGGACAGGGATTTGTACTATTCATTTCACTGTATTTTCAAGTTTTTTTAAGTTTGAAATTTTTTCAGCATAAAATGTTGCTAAGAAAAATACATAGCATCTCCATGCCAAAAGATTTCTCAGACCAGTAATCTGTGGACAAATTTTGCCCTGAGTCATTTATCAAATCCTTATGAAAACTTTCCTCAGTCCATGACAGTGTCATTCTGGAAGAGATTTCCTCCCAAAACCTTTCTGTTCCCCTAGCACTATTGTCAAGGTTTATAGGTGGACAGCCTAGCCATTAGTCTGGTGTCACCAAAATACGAAGTACAAAAGCAACACTGCGGACCTACCGTGCCTGGACTCTGATGGGCTGACCTCAGTCTAAACTTTAAGCTATACTACCTTTGGGCCATATTTCTGCTATTTTCCTATGTTTATGCTGTAAATTAAATTCGAATCACTATCTTCTTTTTTTTTTTATTTCAGCATATTATGGGGGTATAGATGTTTAGGTTACATATGTTGTCCTTGTCCTCCTCCCCCCCCAAGTCAGAGCTTCAAGCGTGTCCATCCCCGGATGGTGCGCATTGCACTCGTTATGTATGTATATACCCATCCCCTCCTCCCCGCTCCCACCTGCCTGACACCCGGTAAATGTTATTCTTATATGTGCACTTAGGTGTTGATCAATGAAACCAGTTTGCTGGTGAGTAGATGTGGTGCTTATTTTTCCATTCTTGAGATACTTCACTTAGTAGAATATGTTCCAGCTCTATCCAGGAGTATACAAGAGGTGCTATATCACCATTGTTTCTTAAAGCTGAATAGTACTCCATGGTATACATATACCACATTTTATTAATCCACTCATATATTGATGGACACTTGGGTTGTTTCCACATCTTTGCAATTGTGAATTGTGCTGCTATAAACATTCGGGTGCAGGTGTCTTTTTTATAGAGTGACTTTTGTTGTTTTGGGTAGATGCCCCATAATGGGATTGCTGGATCAAATGGTAATTCTACTTGTATCTCTTTAAGGTATCTCCATATTGCTTTCCACAGAGGTTGCACTAGTTTGCAGTCCCACCAGCAGTGTATGAGTGTTCCTATTTCTCCTCATCCATGCCAACATTTATTGTTTTGGGATTTTTTGATAAAGGCCAGTCTCGCTGGAGATAAGTGATATCTCATTGTGGTTTTGATTTGCATTTCCCTGATGATTAGAGATATTGAGCATTTTTTCATATGTTTCTTGGCCATTATTCTGTCTTCTTTTGAAAAGTTTCTGTTCATGTCCTTTGCCCACTTTTTGATAAGGTTGTTTGATTTTTTCTTGCTGATTTTCCTGAGTTCTAAATAGATTCTAGTTATCAGCCCTTTATCAGATTTGTAGCATGTGAAAATTTTCTCCCATTCTGTAGGTTGTCTGTTTGCCCTTGTGACAGTTTGTTTGGCTGTGCAGAGCTTTTTAATTTGATCAGGTCCCATTTATTTATTTTTGTTGTTGCTGTGATTGGATGGCAACACTTTTAAAAAATATATTTAAATAACAAGCCACTAATATAAATATTGTGGTTGAAAAGCCAGGGTCATATGAGAATTAAAGGAATCTATGGGTTTAAGTTTTACTTTCTCATTTTAAATCAGACTTATTTGAAATGATTTAAATGATTTATTAAGCAGGGCTCTATGCTGAACACTTTCAGAACAGCATCTCATTCAATGTTTGGAGCAGCCATGTAGGAAAGAAATTTTCATTTCCTCCTCTATGGACCAACACAAAACTGAAAAATAATGAATGATCCATCCTCAAAAATACCTTCTAAAGGAAATTACAACTTTAGCTAAACAGTTCTTAATTTGATGCTTTAGCTTTCCTATATTGACCTCACTTTTGGAAGGCATTGCATACTTTTCATAAGTCATATTATTGATAAATATATTTTTACCTATTTTTTTCGGGAAACATAATGTACAGTACAGAGTTTTTCACCATGAAAATTGATAAATCACAATTTCCATGCATCTTGCTCTAAGACATGCTTTGAGCCCTGTGAGAAGAGTGATAATATGATAGTGTGGAAGGAGAACACGGCATACAGGTAGAAGATCCAGGTTATGGTCCTAAATAGATGTAAGTTGAGTACCTACTATGTGCCAAGCTCCATTCTAAGCTTTGGAGGTATAAAGTCAAACAGCCTTGGGATCACCAGCAGCTTCCTAACTTGGATACTGAGTTTCCTCATCTTTGTACTATCTCATTGAACACAAATAGCAATACTTGTTTTTCTTACAGCCAGAATTCGTTGCAAGTATCAAAAGAAATATGGCTCGAGTGAACATTTTTGAAAAGGGCCCAGCAACATTATAAAAAGAAGGTGACAGTATTGATTGATAAAGTTTGACATTCTCTACTATTACTCTTGCTATCGTGCTATTGGTTATTACTGCTCAGATGCAACTGTAAGTTGATTAAAGTATAAATTTGGATTTGAAGACATAGAATTAATGGGCTTTTTATGCTTTACTTTTTAAACTGATTTATAGTAGGTTTATTATAAAGATTTTTTTTCTTTTTTCCTTAGCAAAGCCAAGGGTTTTTAATTAATACTGGTTCTCACTATGAACCCTGTAAGGGAATGGCTAAGAGGAGAAGCCTGCCTTGGTTCCTGATTCTGCCACTTGCTTTCTGAGTAACCTTGGACAATTTACTTCATATCTCAATTGCCTTTCTGTAAAATGGGGATAATAAATATCTGTGTATCATAATAACTATCTTAAAGGATTATCATGGAAGTTAACATCTAAAGAACATTTACACAGGGCTTTGTATACTGAGCAGTCAGTCCATGCTAGCTATGATGACAGATTCATTCATCGAACATTATTAAGGTTACAGTTTAAGGCTGGTATAGGCAAAATCCTAAATGATAAATTCTTTTACATAAACAACCTTCCCACGTATAAAGTGTATTGTAGAAAAGAAATTGATCATAAACTTTTTTGACAGGGTTTGAAAGCTAGTAAATTAATTTATATAATCATGAATGAATTCATGAACTTTCTCATGAAGAAATGTTACCACTTTATTTACAAATGTATCTAAATGTGGTGTTATTAAAATATTGTATTTATTTGATGTAAACTGTGTTCTATTGGTGCGTGTATTGATTCTTAGTAAGTTGTAGATTGAACTCAAAATAGCGAATGCTAACCTTGATATATATGTATTTTCATATTTGGATCATAAATATGAGAATTTGCACTTTGAACATTTTATAAATATTAATAAATTAAACTTCAGAACACTCCAGTGATTGAGACATTGTAAATCAACCTTCTGGATGAGTATTAAAATTTACCAGCCCACAGAGAAATTCTCTGCCTTCTGTACTCTAAAATAGCATCCAGATAGGAGTCTTTAATATTGATTGATTCTTTAAAATTTATCTCACTTTCATTTTGTTTATAAAGAAATATTTTTAAATGTCTGTACTTTTAAAAAGCAAAGGAAGGCTCAGGCAATTTGTATCTGTGGACACAACTTATGTAGTCATTAGGATGGGATTGGAGCCAATTTAATCAAATTCTCAGCCAGCTCAATTAAAAACAAAACGAACATGAGCAGCAGTAACAGTGGCTTCTATTTTGGTTAGAATTATCAATCTAGTTATGTTGGAAGATGTAATGATAAGGATAACTGATGATGTGCTTTGTCTTGAGAAGTCTAATAGCCAAGTGAAGTGACAAAATGTGATATATGTTATGTCTTATTCATCAAAAGCAAAAATATTTGAATAATGTGGGATTTATTTATTCAATAAAAATTTTGCAATGTGTCTTTGTTGCTCCAGACACAAACAGACCTGTTGATATACAAAAAGGAAAAAAGACCATTCCCGTTCCTGAGGAGCTCCATAGGCCACTCCATTGACTGCTTCCTTAGGATTATTGGCTAAAATGTACTAAAATTCTTTCAGTGCTTTAGAAAAGAAGTAGACTGTACCTCTTTTGCTAACTCAAGCTTAGATGATTATTATACTGAGTGACCATCATAACCATTATACACAGAGTCCCTCAGTTTCTTGTCTTAATGTGCAAAAACATACATAAGTGTAGAAGTGCAAAATGTGGAATTGAAAAGCTGATGTACCACTGTCTTCAGAAATAAAAACATTTTCCTCTACATTTCAAGAAACGTAGAGAGCTCTATACTAGTATAACGAGATTATTTTTTAAAAGCACCACAATATAGGAAAATGCTAACTGCTATTTCTTGAACATCAGTGTTCTAAATTTATCTTTTACCAAAAGATAAGGTATTGAATACCACAGAAGAAAAGAACTTACCAATCTGTCAAAAAGCCCTGTATTTTTTCCCCAGATTTTAAAGTATTGTAGATTAGCCTTTAGTGATACAGCATATTGACCAATATATGTTTCATTACTTTAACATTTAAATTCACCTATTGGAGAAAGGAAAGCATTATTAGTTTTCTGTTTTTGTATGAAATGCCTTCCAAAACAAACTTGATACGTATTTTGAGTATTTCAAGGTCTTTTTTTTCCCCTGAGAATTATATATCACAACCTCTTTAGTGATAACCCAGCTTTTCTTGAAGGGTTTAATAGAGTTTTTGTTGGGATCCTGTTTTGTATGATTGCTGACTATAGCTATTGTGTACTAAACAGTTAGGTAAGTTTTCAAAATTCTATGAGATCATATGGAAGCAACCAGTTTCTTCCAAATGAGTAAGTCAGTCTTTCAGAAATGCAACTCTAATTCTTAACCATATCTTTTTTTAAAAACAATAACTAACCACTTTATCTATTTTGTTTCTTTTTTTCTTTTTATCTTTATAAAAATTCTATCAGGTTGGAATTGTTCTCATTTTACAGATTAGGAAACTGTGACACAAAGATTTAATAACAGTTTCATAATCTGTAAAATAGTTAGTTAATGACAAAGGGCTATTTGCCATTAACTGTTAAGTGTTCAAAACACTTTTCCACTGGATCATAGTTCCACACTAGATACCACTACGCTGCAGTATACAGGATTGTCTAAGTGTGGCATTTGTGGTTTGGTCATGGAGAATACTCCCCTTTTCAAAATGAAACCAATATTTGTGGGGTTCTGTCAGTGTAGAAAGTGGATGCTTTGGACCACATCTTCCTACCCAGTACACACTCTGTTTTCTCTATGGGAGTGTTTGTGTGTTTATTTGTTTGTTTTGTTTTTTTGTTTTTTTAAAGAATGGTTTTATTTATTTATCTATTCACAACTAGGAAGAATTGCTTTTTCTTTTTTTTTTTTTAATTTTGAGATAGGGTTTCACTCTGCCACCCAGGCTGGGGTGCAGTGGCGCATTCGTAGCTCACTGCAACTATGAACTCCTGGGCTCAAGCCATCCTCTTTGCCTTCTGAGTAGCGAAGACTACAGGCATGCACCACCACAGCCGCCTAATAGGAGTATTTCTTTTTAAAAACATCAGTTTGAAACATAGAAAAGTTATATAATGTTTCCCTACCTGGTGAGTTTTAATCCTAAGGTTAACTTTGACCTGCCTGAGTCACATAGGTTTCTACCAGATATTCTCCAACTTAAGATGCACAATTGTTCACATCTTACCATTTTTGAAATTGGAGTATCTTTTGTCTCTGTTTTGTAGCATTATGAAAGATCTTTCTCTTGTTAGCTGTGTGATCCTGGGCAAGTTACTATGCCTCTCTGAGTCTTTTTCTTTTTAAATTTCTGGAAGTATCTGCTGATCTTGCTGCTCCACCTGTTTATTGTGTAGATCTATTGAGACAATGTAAGCCAAAATTTGTTGTAAGCTGTTCAGCAATGTAAACGTTCCGTATATGGGTTAGCTATTCTCACATTTGAGTGTTCATGAGAATCATCTGTGGAGTGTGTTAAAAATTCAGATTCCCAGGACTCATTCCTAGTGATTTTAATTCTGTGCATTTGGGGAACAGAAACAGGCCATTATATAAATATAAAGATGATCATGCCAGTGAGTGTGTAAAATTTTGTAATGAAAAGGCACAGGAAACATCTTTAGAGATCAGTTTTCACCTGGCAGATCAGTGAAGTTGAAAACAATAATACTTGCTCTGGGGGAAATGGCTGTTCTTGTGTGTCATTCATGTGAGTATAAACTTGAAATCACCTTTGAGAATGGTCTTGGAATATGAATTAAAAGACATGGAAATTTGCTTGCCTTTTGATCCAGGAGTTTCATTTCTCGAACTTTTTGAAATTTAAATCTCACATGTACAAAATCATATGTACAGAAATATCAATTGCATAGTTGTTTATGAAAGGAAACAAATTGCAAACAACTCAGATATCTCCCAATAAGGAAGTAGATAAATGAAACATATCCACATAGTTACGATTATGCAGACATTAAAATGTAGATGTGAAAAAATATTTTTATTTACATGAAAGATGTCTCTGATATATGCTTAAGTAAAAAAGGTGTTTAAAACATGTATAAAATGAGCCAATTAAAAATTTTTATACATACACAGAAGTCTAGATAGACAGCTTATCTAAAATTGTAAGTGGTTTTCTCTGCCCTGGCTGATAGGATTGTGTTTTTAATTTTTTATATATAATTTTTTATAAAATATGAAAATCTATAAATTTTTATAAGTAGAAAATTTTTTACTTTTAAAAGAAAAAATATTTAAGAAACTTACATTATTGATTAATATTGTTCTCCTTATTTTCTCTCATACTTTGTATCCATATCTCTCCCCCACCCCATTCTTGTGCTAACCTTAACAGTTTATTTGGTTTGTTTTCTTCCAAGGCTCTTGTAAGAAGATTCATTTGCTTGTCATTTGTGGTGACAGAAGGCAAAGAGGTCCCTGCCCACTCCTTGATTTATCTGTTTAATTCTCATGAAAAATTGGAACACCTTGAAGCTCAGCCATTTTAGACCATTTTGTGTAATTAAGTCCTGGCCACCATAATGTTATGTACGTTTACTTGGTTGCCACGTCTTGTTTGCTTTGAATTGTGTTTTCTCAGCTTTATAACCACATCTGAAGTTTTTGCTGATAGAGTTAGCAATTAGTCCTCTCTCTTTATTTTCCTGATAGCTCACTGATTATCAGGGAGAGAAAACCACTAAAGTCCACGTCCTGCCGTCACCCAAGCAAATACTATTTGTAGTAGGGGAAAATGAACCTGTATGTAGGCTAACAGTCTTGATGGGGAATGTGTGTGTATGTGCATGTGTGCATGTAGAAGCTTTAAACACCTGACAATTCAGAAACAATGAAAAATAAAATGGCATTTACTGAAGTTGAGAGTCAGTAAATCTGGAGTTACGCTCTGGTTTAGTATACTAACTACATAGGAAAAAATCATCTAAATTGTTACAGGTGCTGTTTTCTCATCTACATAATGCTGATAATTGTTTGACTATTACCTTACAGGGTTTGTAGGCATGATTCAATGAGATAATGGCCTTCATTTATTCGTTCATTTGTTCTACAAATATATCAAGCATCTACTATATATTAGACACTATTCTAGGCACTTGAGTATATCAGTGAACAAAACAGACAAAATCCCTGCTCCCTTACAGCTTACATTCTAGTGGGTAGAGATAAACAATGAAAAATAAGCATAGTAAATAAGTAAATTACATAAAATTACATAAAAACCAGAACTCCGTTGGCTTCTAGGTTTCCATTGAGGATGATATGCTTCCCCTTGCACCTAGGATGAGGCCACAATCCAGGACATGGACAATAATCTGTAAGGAAGGCTGTGCATGATCTGACTACTCCACCCAGGAGACTTATCTCACCTCTTTTCCCACCCTTGGCTCTGACGGTTGCTTTTCAGTTCCTTGTATTTCCGGAGCTCTTCCTACCTCCCTGGGTTCATACTCTGATTCCTCTTGACGGGACGACTTTTCTTCCACCTCCCTTCTGCTGCACGTGACTCACGCTTGCTCATTCTGAATGTCTCAATTTGAACGTCACTTCCTTAGAGAGACCTTCCCTGGTTATGTACTCCCATTTCTCACTCGATTTTTCTTTTGTAGCAGGTGGTGTGACTGTGCATAAACATTCCCGTAACTATTTGCATAATGTTTCTCTTCTCTGCTAGATTCCAGGCTCCATGAGGTCAAAGATATAAAAGTTTGTGTTTATCTTTTAAACTCTGCTTCAGAAGCAGTGGTTGGTACGTGCAGAGCACTCACTAGCTGCGTGGCAAATGCATTCAGAAAGCGAAGATACCTTCACAGGTAGTTTTCAGTAATTACCAAGGAAATTTTAACATGCTAGTGTAGAGTCATATTGAGGAGCAGAACTAGAACTCAAAGTTAGAACTGGAACTGGAACCCCGGTGTCTGCATTCTTTCCTGCTGATTCCCAAGCCCAGCAGTACTGTGCAAGACCCTGAAAACCACATGCTAAAGAAAATAATATCCGCGACGTATTTCTCATCTTTTAATTATAAAGTTGAAAGTGTTTATATATATATTTGTATATATTTTTGATTATATATGCTTATTAAACCCTTGGTGACTGGTATTATTGACTTTTTTCCCTAACTTTAATTATGAGCAAAGTTGTATTTAATAAGTAGAAGAAATAAGGGTGGAAAGCTTTGACACCAAATGTGTGGGTGAAGACCAAAAGTGATGTTAATAAGATTTGAAAACAAACAAACCCCTGTATTATAATAATACTAGTTATTTTAGAAATGAAGAATATTCTTTTATTTTAGTAAGAATATCTTTGGTTATTAACACCCTCATTAAAGTATAAGTTTTAAAGAAGAAAATTTGGTTCGGTCAGTAATGAATTACTCCTATATGCATTAAGTATTTTGAAATCTCATCTTTTAGATTTTTGTTGTGATGAAATTTTACTTTTCTACCATTTGTCCTAAAAAATGAAATTCTGCTAATCTCTCAGAGTATTATAATTCTGTTTTATCTTATTGATTCATTTAAAAAAGTTTGAATTGTATCCTGAGGGGGTCCATCAACAGCCATTTCAGAAGCAAGTAAACAGATATGTTATTGAAATACATGTGGTATTCTGACTGAGTATTTCAAATTCATAGAGCTAAGTGAAATTTATATTTAACTTTATGAAGAAATATTCTTTGTTGGATATTTTTAATGGGGCTTCTATTCCAACGTAAGTTTTATAGTTGTAACATTCTAGAAATAGATGTGTTTAATGGAAATGTTGACAGATTCTTATTTGTAAGCAGTGAACGAAGCCACCTAGAATTTTAGTGACCTCCCTTTCAATGAATGGCTATTCATAATTATTCTTGTTAATTCTAATAATAATCACTGTTAGATTTCCGACAGGCCACTGTATAACTTCTCATTCTCATAGTTCCACTTCTAAAGGTACCATGTTTGAAGGTACCTTGTTTTGGCACACTGAAGGAAGTGCATACCTGAAAAGATGATTCTGCCTCGAGCCACTGCTTCTCCACAAGTTAATATATGATAGAAAGCTGGGGCATATATGTAATAGAGCTCGTGGCATTAAGTTATTCTTGGCACTGAAAGGAAGGTAATTTGTGTAAGACTTTTATTTTGAGGTCTGTCAACATGGAAACTGCAAAACAAACTCCTGAAAATGATTATGTCTAATACTCTTTTGTCTTTCTTTTTTTTTTTGGTCTGGGTGGCCCTTAAATAATTTCACATTTAGTGGAAAAAGCACAGAAGATTGTTCTTGATACAAAGAGGAACTTCCTCAACAGTTTGGCTAAGGTGTTTGGAAAACTTGAATCCTTAAAAGAAAAATGAAAACTCAATTAAGAATTACTTATCTAATACCCACTCTGTAGTTATGCAGGTAGTATGCTCAATACACGGGTGTGCTTTTAAATGAAAGAATGAATGGTTGTGTGTATAGACATGGATGCTCAAATGAAAGAATTAAGGTGCTGAAGAGCTATGTGTAGGAAAAACATCTGGATAATTTGTGATTTGTAATAAATGTGTGATATAACATCCCCCATATATTGAGAGGGCATACAGTTTGATGAAACTAAGTGAATCTTAATTTATGCCAGTGGAATCACTACAGTTAATACCAAGACATGGAATGAAGAGACATACTCATCAGCCTTGGTAGGCCTTTAAACATTTGATGAAAGTCTTTTGGAAATGTTAAGAGGTGACTAGGGAAATCATTTAGAACTGTGGTCCCCAACCCCAGCTGTAGAGATTCGCTGCTGCCCCCCCACCCCTGCCCACGTGCATCTGTGGAAAAATTGTCTTCCATGAAACTTGGGGGGATGCACAGCAGAAGGTGAACAGTGGGTGAGCCAGCAAAGTTTCATCTTCTGTATTTACAGCTGCTCCCCGATCCTCCCCATCACTCACATCATCACCTGAGCTCCGGCTCTCTCCCTAGCCTCCCGGAAAAAATTGTCTTCCATGAGACCGGTCCCTGGTGCCCAAAAGGTTGGGGACTGCCGGAAGTTTTTATAAAAAATAAATTTAGGTTAGATTGTTTTGGTATGTTTATTTATGCACATATATTTGTAAATAGCTAGCTACATGTAAATTTTGTTTTGGAATTAAATTCCACAAATGTGTCTAGAATACCAGTTTTTAAGGCAGTGTATATTTTCTAAGAGATAAAAGAAAAGTAAGGTACATGTGTTGTTTAGAAATTTACCGCAAATATGGCAAACAAAGAAAACCCAAAAGTTTACCATTCAGTAGTAAAGGCAGATTGTGAGAGACCATGCCTAGGAGAGTCATAGAAGAGTGAGATCCTACTCATACTCATTTAGAGTGACCTGGAAAGGCTTCACTGCAGAGGAAACATTGGAATAGACCTTGAAGGGAGAAGATTGTTTGTAATGTGAAGATGAAGGAGAAGGAGGCATCATGACTTGGGAAGATGGCCTGCAATAGTGAAATAGTGCATGTTTGCATGCTTGAGAAAGAGAGAGGAGAAGGAAAACTGATACCTAACCAAATATTTCACCTGTGTTTTTACTTTGTGCTGCTGAATTGGACAGAAGTTGTCACCATCCATGGTAGTTCTGCTTTATGTGAAAAACAAAAAAGAGCACTCCGTTTCTGATTGTTGCTCTGACTAGGCTGTTGTTGCCATCCGTGAGTTTTGAGAAGCATGTGCCTCTGCCTTTGTTTCAGTGTGTGCAGTTTCATGCATTCATGTGCTATGCAGGCAATTTTTCCCTTTAGAAGAGTTATTGTATTGGAAGATTCCATTTCCTTGGAATATACCTGGAATATACTATCTTTAATAATTTTATTGGGAAAAAAGAGAAAAGTCAAGAGACTAGTTTGAGTTCTATTATAGTCCTTAAAGTATATATGAATGTTCTAAGCTTATTGCCTAACTCACCTTCATTTTGTACAAGTCAGGAGTTTTCTTATCTATCTATCTATCTATCTATCTATCTATCTATCAGTGTATCATCTACTTATTTGTTTTTGGATGACATTTATTATGTCAGGTACTGTGCTACTTTTTTTTAATTACTCCTAGAAGATTGGCTTTATAGATGAAGAATTGAAGATTAGTGGCCTTAGCTCACTTGCTCAAGAATAAACAATTAGTATGTGATGGCTAGGAATTGAATCTAGAAATTCTTTATTTGATTAGTCTTTCATTTTCAAAAGATGCCATCCAGAGATTTATTGCTTTAATTTTAACAGGTTGGGAGGATTAATAAAAATTCTCAACATTGAAAAAAGACAAAACACTTGAAATAACTGAGCATGTCAGAAACTAGCAGCTGTTTGGTTTATCTTAGGAGAGCAGAGTGGTTCTGGAGAGAACTGTATTTGATAAAATATTGGCACAAGTATTAAAAGACTACTATGGTAGTGTCAACAATATAATCATCTAGGGATTTAAGAAATTCCTATGTGTAATGAAATGACACAAGTAATTTGAGAACTTCATTAGAGAATTACCAAGGAAAGATTGTTAACTTAAGTGATTTCCTGTATTTCCAGGGCTAAAATTTGTTCACAAGTTTGTCTTTTGAAGAGTCAATGAGAATAAATAGGATCGAAGTATATCTGTGAGCATCTTGGTGGTTGACTCTCTAAATACCTGGAGTGTTGCCAGCTATTATTGTTAGTTTGCAGGGTATACTTCTCACTTCTGATAATTTGGGGGATGGGTGACTATGGCGTATTATTTCCATTCCAAAATGAGTTGTTTTTATAGTGAAATGATCTTAGTTATTTTATGCTAGAGTACCATAGACCTTTGACTTTTTATATACAGGCATATCTCAAGGATATTGCGGATTTGGTACTAGACCACTGCAGTAAAGTGATTATTGCAATAAAGCATGGCACACAAATTTTTTGGTTTCCTAGTGCATAAAAAGTTAGGTTTACACTATACTGTAGTCTATTAAGTGTACAATAGCATTATGTCAGACAATGCCAATGTACATGCCTTACTTGAAAAATACTTTATTGCTAAAAAATTCTAATGATCATCTGAGCCTTCAGCCTGTCGTAATCTTTTTGCTGGTGGAAAGCCTTGCCTTGATGTTAATGGCTGCTGATTGATTAAGGGGGTGGTTGCTGAGGGTTAGGGTGGCTGTGGCAGTTTCTTAAAATTAAGACAACAATGAATGAATCAATACCGCATCAATTGACTTCCTTTCGCAAAATTTTTCTCTGTAGCATGAATCACTATTTGATAGTATTTTAATTGTAGTAGAACTTTATTCATAATTGGAGTCAATCTTCTCAAACCCGGCCAATGATTTATCACTAAGTTCATATAGCATTCTAGATACTTTGTTGTCATTTCAACATTGTTCGCAGCATCTTCACCAGGAGTAGATTACATCTCAGAAAACAACTTTCTTTGCTCACCCATAAGAAACTAAGCTCTTTTGTTTAAGTTTTATCATGAGATTGCAGCGATTCAGTCCCATCTTCAGACTCCACTTCTAATTCTAGTTCTCTTCCTCTTTCCACCACATCTGCAGTTACTTCCTCCACTGAAGTCTTGAATCCTTTTTAAAGTCATTGATGAGGGTTGGTATCAACTTCTTCCAAACTGCTATTAATGTTGGTATTTTGACCTCCTCCCATGAATGATGAATGTTCTTAATGGTGTTAGAATGGCTAATTGTTTCCAGAATGTTTTCAATTGGATTTGCCCAGAGATCCCTCAGAGGCTGATCACCATCTGTGGCAACTGTAGCCTTACAAAATATATTTCTTGAACAGTAAGACTTGAAAGTCAAAATTACCCTTTATTCCATAGGCTGAAGAATGGATGTTGTGTTAGCAGGCATGAAAACAACATTAACATTCTTGTATATCTCCATCAGAGTTCTTGGGTCACCAGGTACATTGGCACTGAGCAGTAACATTTTGAACAGATTTTTTTTTTTCTGAGCAGTAGGTCTCAAAGTGGGTTTGAAATACCCAGTAAACCATGCTGTAGACAGAGGTGCTGTCATCCAGGCTTTGTTGTTTCATTTGTAGAGCACAGGCAGAGTAGATTTTATCATAATTCTTAAGGGCCCTGGGATTTTTTGGATGGTAAGTGAGCATTGGCTTCAACTTAAAGTCACCAGCTAGCTGCATTAGCCCCTAACAAAAGTGTCAGCCTGTCCTTTGAAGCTTTGAAGCCAGGCATTGACTTCTCCTCTCTAGCTATGAAAGTTGTAGATGGCGTTTTCTTCCAACATAAGACTGTTTCATCTACATGGAAAATCTGTAGTTTAGTGTAGCCACCTTCATCAATTACCTTAGTTAGATCTCCTGGATAACTTTCTGTGACTTCTACCTTAGCACTTGTTGCTTCTTGCAGTTTTATGTTATGGAGACAGCTTTTTTCCCTGAACCTCCTGAACCAGCCTCTGCTAGCTTCCAGCTTTTCTTCTGCAGCTTTGTCACTTCGCTCAGCCTTCACAGAATTGAAGAGAGTTAGGGCCTTGAAACTGGGTTAGGCTTTGGCTTCAGGGAATATTGTGGCTAGTTTGATCTTCTATCTAGATCACTAAAACTTTCTCCCTGTCAGCACTAAGGCTGTTTCACTTTCTTATCATTTGTGTATTCACGAGGGTAGCACTTTTAATTTCTTTCTAGAGGAAAAGAACTTTTCCTTTGTGTTCACATCTTGGCTAAGTGTTTGGTGCAAGAGGCCTAGCTTTTGGTCTTGTCTTGGCTTTTGGCACTCCTTCCTCACTAAGTTTAATCATTTCTTGCTTTTGACTTAAAGTGAGAGACATGTGATTCTTCCTTTCACAGGTTATTATAGGGTTATTAATTGGCCTAATTTCAATATTGCTGTGTCTCAGGGAATACAGAGGTCAAGGAGAGGGACAGAGATGTGGGAATGTCTGGTCAGCGGAGCAGTCAGAACATACATATTTATTGATTAAATTTGTGGTGTGGTTCATGACACTCCAAAACAATTCCAATAGTAACATCAAAGATGACTGATCACAGATCCTCATAACACATGTAATAATAATGAAAAAGTTTAAAATATTGTGACAGTTACCAAAATGTGACAGAAACATGATGTGAGCACATGCTGTGGTCCCCAACCCCCGGCTGCAGACTGGCACTGGTCCACGGCCTGCCAGGCACCAGGCCACAAAGCAGGAGGCAAATGGGGGGCCAGCAAGTGAAGTCCTACCTGCACCCACAGCTGCTCTGCTTCACTCCATCCCCACTGGAGCCACGCCCTGCCCCTCCCCCATACACCCTCCATCAGATCATCTGGGGCATCAGACCTTTATAGGGGGGCAAACCCCACTGCAAACTGCACATGCAAGGGATCCAGGTACTCACTTCCCATGAGAATCCAATGACTGATGATCTGAGGTGTAGCTGAGGTGGCAATATCCACTCCCCACCCGTAACCTAGGCCATGCAAAAACTGTCTTCCATGAACCCAGTCCCTGGTGTCAAAAAGGTCGGGGACTGCTGAGCACATGCTGTTGGAAAAATGGCACCGTTAGACTTGCTCAATGCAGGTTACCATAAACCTTCAATTTGTAAAAAATGCAGTATCTGTTAAGTGCAGTAAAGAAAAGCACGATAAAAGCACAGTTATTCCTGTACCTTTTTGTGTGTTGCACTTATGTTACTGTCTTATCACAATGTAATTTTTCATTTATTGGTGTGATTCTTTAAGTACTCTCTCCTTTATCAGACTATATGCCCCGCAAGGACACTGTTCCTTTCTGCTCCCTTCTGTATCCTTGGAGTCCAGATGAGTGTCTAACATAGATAGCATAGATGCTCTGTAAATTCTTGTCAGATGAATGAAATGGTCTTTGAGTATCTTTTAGACTAGGCTAGACAAGAACCCATTTTATAGCATCCGTGAGTGCATTACTTTCTAAATGCTCAAAAAAGCAATTGTGAAGGATGGAATTCTCATTTGGCATTCATAGCTTTTAAATTATAACCTTTTCCCTGTTTCGAAAATCCTCCTTTGATTTGCTTGAATTTATTCTTAAATCACTTAGATATGTTGGCTTCTTGTTTGATTTTCTAACAACTTTTTTTTTTTTTGGAGAAAATGACATAATATATATTAAGCACTTTGGTGTATATTTGCAGATAAGGAAACTGAGGGGAAGTAATTTTTTATGATCACATAGCTGATAATTGGTAGGGAGAGAGGAAGAATTACATTTTTTATCTTTTTTTTTTTTTTCCAAAGAAGAAAATAACCACTTATGTAGTAGTGTTTCAGAGGCTTTACTTTCTATTTAAAAATGCAATTATACAGCAAATAATGAGACTATATATATTTTTTCAATACATAATTCCTTTATTTTTTTTCATGTCTGTACCTTTGGTCAAAACTTTAGAAAAAAAATTAAAAATGTGAAAACAGTAGTTCTTGAAGAATACTCACTCCCTATTCATTATTAAATAATGATGTCAGCTGTTGTTTCATGTAGATTTTTTTCGTGAAGCACATTCTGTTCCTAATACTAATAGTTGTTAATGTATTACCTGAAGAAGCACTGGTAGAGACCATTGAAACTACAAATCTTAATCAAAATTTTGGTTTGCGAATAGTGTTTCTTCTAATTTAGATCAGAAACATAATTGCCTTTGCAAATGATCATTGTAATCATATTAGCTAATAGTATTTATATTTTTAAATTCCATGAAACTTAAAATGAGCTTTTGAAATAGTATCAAGGACTCAAGGACTAGAGGAACCATAGATGCTAATTTTCATAATCTAAGCAGAGCCCAAACATGGAACACTTGGGTCTTTGTCCAGGTTAGGAATACAACTTAGGGGTTAGGACAACATCGATGCTTGAAAGGTTTAGGTCACCATCACTCCAGCTTTACTCAGTAAGTCATTTTTACCTTGTTCAAAGTTGTATGCTTTTCTGTGAATTACTTCTGAATTATTTTAGAAATGAGATCGAGTAGGTATAAATAAATACCAGGGCCTTTGGAACTAGGTGAGCTATAAATAACTTAGTGTTGCAATAATAATAAATCATGCACTAACTGGGAGCTGAATTTCTGATTTGTGTGGGGTATCTGTTCTTTCCAATACTCTTCTACTTTTTCTATGTCATCACCACGTGGAGTTTTATTTCCGTTACTCATCTATGTCAACAGTGTTGGTCAATATGGATGTCACAAACTTCCTCAAATACCACTTGCAACTTGTTGTCCTATTTACCTTGAATTATACCATTTAGGTCTGAATTTTCTTTTCTTGAACATATTTGCTTACTAAGATACAACCTATGCTCCAGGTCTCAAGCATATAGTGTTTGCCTTCATGGTGCCTTTCCAGCCATTCCATGGAAAAGATATGTATTTCTATAGGCTACCTTGCATTACTATGTTTGTCCAGTCATATGGCATTTGTACATTGCTTCAAGTCTTTTACAGATTGGGACTCATGTTAATAATGACATATTACATTATATAGTCCTGTGTCTCTTAGTGATGAGGGTACATTCTGAGAAATGTGTCATTAGGTGATTTCATCATTTTGTGACCATCATAGAGTGTACTTACACAAACCTAGGTGGTATAGCCGACCATACATCTAGGCTATATATATGGTATAGCCTATTGCTCCTGGGCTGTAAACCTGTACAGCATGTTACTGTTGTGAATACTGTAGGTAATTGTAACACAATTGTAAGTATTCGTGTATCTGAACACATTTAAACATAGAAAAGGCACAGTAAAAATATAATATTGTAATCTCAAGGGATCGTTGATCTGTCTGACTGAAACGTCACTATGCAATGCATGACTGTATATTAATAATGTGAATTCTTTATTCTTCTTGATTTTAAATTAGTTGAGGAACCTATACCTTAGATATCATTGTATGTTTTATAGAGTCTAGTGCTGTTCCTTCTACAGATTGGGTTTCAGTTTTTCCATAGTATTCTCGTCCTCACACTGCAGGTAGCTTGTAAATGCTTATTTGAAAGAAATATTGCTTCTGTTGTATCAGCAACATGGATGTATTGAATACACATTCACATATGATAGAGATCAAATCTTTATGTAGTATGGAGGGCATGCATTGTGTTGCACCCTAGCAGTAGTCTTGACTATCTTTGTGCAAGAGGAAGGGAGAGCAATAGTGACAGTGAGCTGCCTGCAAGTTAATTCATTGCTACCTTCAGGGAAGTCAGGAAGTCAGAATTGCTCTCTGAGTTTTTTCCTGAGGTTTGAGCTGAAAGTAAGCATTAGAACCGTCTATAGAAGATTTTATTAATATATTAATGTTTGTAAGAACAAACAATTGACATCAGGCATAAGTCTTATTTTGCATTATACTTTGGCACATCGTTGATAGAAAAGTTTGCTAATCCACACCATCTGCAACTACCAGATGTGCCATTGAGAGGTACACAAGTTCCTTTCTGGAAAACCGCTTGATGTCAAATGTCAATCATTTGTGTTAAAATGACAGCACCTACCATCAAAGGAGGAAGAACTACTGCAATTCTTGTTTTCTTTACCATCACATACCAATCTGGATGATAAATACTGTGATAAATTAAATATAAATGTTGAGGAGGAACTAACAAAAGTTAATTGTTCAGTCCACCTTTTGTTTTGGTGCAAAATAGCTATAGAATCTGTTGAAGACTATCTCATTGAGTGTACATTTATAACAGGTGTGGTTACATCCTGCTGACTACCATATATTTCTTGGCTTGTATGTTTTATTATATTAAGAGAATTGCTGCAAGGGTGTCAGCAGATGGTGGTAGGCAGAGTAAGTTTTTTCATTACATGGTTGAGCATGCTTCTAGGAACTCTATCCCAAATGTGATCTTTGAAAATAAACTTGTTCATTTAAACACATTAAGTTCTTCATCTGGATTGTTACATAATAAAAGACATTGCCACTAATTAAGTGGAACTGGTTTTGTTTCTTTTGGCTTGGGGAGAAAGGGCAAGAGAGTGGGAAACAGTTACTTGCATCTGAAATTTTTTCATGTTTTACCTGGGTCTGGATGTATCTATGTTTAGAGATAATGGAAATCCTTTATGTTCCACTTTCATATTTCAATTTTGGCAGCTACTGCTACACATAAAAAATGCCTGGGCATGGAAGCCTTTTGAACTGTTGAACATGCCAGGTACACCCTAAAATTCCATTGACTTCTAGAATATTAATGAATAACAGTGTTTACCAGCAGCTAGAACTTATTGTAAGATTTTCTTTGTGCAAGAATATGTCCAAGTGGAGAGCATATCTCTTCCTCTCCTCATTTAATTCCGGTTCTAAAGTTCCTGCTGGCCACACTGCACCATTGCTTGAAGGGGCTCTTTATGGACAACAGAAAGTATTTTCTCATAGCTCAAATATTCTATAAACATACTGCAACTGTTGTAACAGAAAAAAGTATATTTTGATTTAAATTCCTCTCCTTAGAGAATGAGGAATTCTCCTTAACCCTTCTAAATGCTGTTATTATTCAAGTTTTGCCAGGAGAGGAAAAATTTTTTAGTTATAATTATTTTTATAAACTATCTTGGATAAATATCTAAGATTGCTCTTTGATCCTATAATTGGTGCGTGCTGTAGTTCCTAAGTACTGAGTAAATAAGAATTTATAAAAGAACATGAATGAAGAGCCAGCTGTTTTTTTTTAATGGTATTCTCTGGATGAGTAGGAGACCATAAATGTCAGAAGAATTACATTGTTTTGCCTTTCTGAATGATAGTACCCATTGAAATCTCATCTCATAGAAATAAATAAAGCTACGTGTTTTAATTTCTCAGGACAGAGGAACAGAGCCTACAATGAATAATATTTTTAACATTTTTTGCTGGCCTCTGTGCCTTTGCCTAGCTCATTCCCTTTGCATAGAAAATTGTCAAGTCACCCATGCCACCCCTGGGCTCAACCCCAGGTGACTTTTTACTTATTCTCAACATTTAGCTTACTCACCTCTTTTGGGCATGCCTTTCTTGACTTCTCAGGGAAGAATTCTATGCTTGCTCTCTCTCCCCCTGGCCTCTTCTCAGTGAGCCACTTTTATGCTCTAATAATATGCTCACATTTGGATTTGTCACTTGACTGAAGTCCTCGATGTGCCCAGATTGGCTTTCTCATTTCCTTTTTTTAAAGATGTATTTTTGAATCTGTCTTTGGGGCAAATAGGTGTCTACTACATGTTTGTTGAATGAATGGATGAATAATTTATATTACTTTTATATGTAAAATTTGTATACATGGAAAATCATCTTTGTTGTCTTTATCTTCAAGGTTCATCAGGGTATAAAATTGTGGACCGTAAGTTGCCAATAAAATAATTTGCATTCTTTTTAATTTTGAGAAATATAATCACATAACGTGTTATATTGTGATCATTGATATTGCTAATATTAAACTTGAAATATTAACAAATTAGTATACATTTGTATGTTTTTGTAAAGTGCTATTAACTTTTTCTATGTTTTAGTCCAGTTTTAAATTTGAGATATTAATTATTATATTTATTTTATATTAGAAAACTTAACTGATTTAAAATCTTACTGGCAAGTTATTTTAAAAATTACATTCATTATATAAGCAGAACATTGCATACAGTTCGAAAAAATGCTTTTAATCTCAGTATCAGTAAATTACTCTTGGTATTTTTGTCTGTAGCCTTGCAGACCTTTTAAAATACATTTATGTACAAACTTTTAAGTAAAAAGGAAATTACACTGCACATATTGTCCTTTAACTGAGCATCACTTTTGAGTTGACCAAATTACTCAAAACATTTTAGGGTAGGAGTTACCATTTGATGATCATCTCTGCAGATGATGCTCGCATTGAAATGAGAAGGTCAACCATATGGGGAGGTTAAAAATAAAATCTGCTGGCCTTCAAAATCCTCTTATCAGCCACCTAACGGGGTCAGATGCTGACAATGATGCATCTGAGAGCAGCGAGTAAAGACAGATTGCAGAAGTTTCGTAATTGTGAATTGTGTTTTCAATTTATTCATTTTTACTCGTCTTTGTTCCTAATCTTGGGGGTCTCTGGACTGTGCAAATTTAGGTGGCAAATCTCAGGTACATGCCAAAGGAATAGTCCTAGTTTATATATTCATGCATGAAATAAAGTAGTTTTTGATATATCTATAAAATATAACTCAGAAATAAGTAAACAAGTCTTTTTCCCAAAGTAAGTTCCTTCTAAATGTAGCTAAAAAGAGCTACTTTGTCCTTAAAGTGAATGAATATTCATTTTTAGAACAGACATTATGTTTGGATTGTGTTAAACATATGCCTGTTAGTGAAAGTGTGAGTCACAAAGGTAAAATTTTATCTAAAAATAATATATAGAGAAAAAAGTAATAAATATACACATGGTAAAATACTTCTCTTTTCTGAAAACTTTTTGTTCATTATTTTTAATGGTTATGATATCATTTTAAAATTTCTGTTATTAAAAGAAACTGGAGATGATGTTCATAGTAGCTAAGAGGTGGAAGCAACCCAAGTTCCACTGATGGATGAATAGATAACAAAATGTGGTATACACACGCACACACATGCAGACACTGGAATATTATTTAATTTAACCTTAAAAAGGAAGGAAATTCTAACACATGCTACACATCATGGATGAACCTTGAGGACTTTATGCTAAGTTTAAAAAAGCCAGTCACAAAGAGACAAATACTGTATGATTCCACTTATATGAGAGTATTTAGTGTGGTGAAATTCAGAGGAACAAAGTAGAATGATGGTTAGCAGGAGCTGGGGAGAGAGAAAGTGGGGAGTTGTTGTTTAAAGGGCATAGAGCTTCAGTTTTGCGAGATGCAAAAGTTCGGGACATTGGTTGCACAACAATGCGAATACACTTATTACTGAACTGTATACTTAAAAATGGTTAAGATGGTAGATTTCATATTATATGTATTTTACTACAACTAAAAAAAGGGACACAAACTGGAGAAAAAACAAATTGTTAGAGTAAATTTGACTGGAGCTTATTTACTTTTAGCCATAATTGTTTCTATGGAATAAATACCTAAGACTGCTCTTTGGGCCTTTAACAGAGTTATGATATAATATTAATACATGATTATGAATCAATTGAAAATATATATTAGGCCATTAAATATTAAATGTCCAGTTTCGAATCAAAAGTTTAACGTATTATATCTCAAATGAGAAGCCGTACAATTAATCAAAGCGTGTGCCTAAACTATCGACACAGTTTTTCCATCTTAACGGTAGCTTGCTTATGCCAGCAGTGAAGAAGCCTGGAGAGCAAGTGGCCATGAAATCGCAAAAGGTGAATATTTTTCCTTAAAAGAAGTGGTCCAAAGCCTGGAAGAAGTGGTAGTCAGTTGGGCAAGGTCTGGTGAATACGGTGGGTGACAGAGAGTGTCCAAGTCCAGTTTCTGTAGCTTGAGTGTTGGTTTTTTGCAGCATGTTGTCTTGCAGGAGGATTGGCCTGTTTCTGTTGACCAATCTCGACTGCTTAATCACAAGCATCCTTATCATTTTGTCCAGTTGGTTGCAGTAGACATCTGCATTAGTTGATTGACCAGGTTTTGTGAAACTATATTGGATAATACCAGCACTGGACCACCAAACAGACATCGTTAGCCTTTTTTTGATGAATATTCAGTTTTGGACTGTGTTTCGGCACTTCATCTTTATGCAGCCATTGTGCCGGATGCTTGCGATTGTCAGAAAGAATCCATTTTCATCACACATAACAATACGGTGTAGAAATGGTTCACCTTTATGTTGTGACAGCAAAGAAAGGCAAGCTTTAAGATGATTTCTCTTCTGATCTGATGCTCATTTAATTCATGCAGTGCCCATCTATCCAGCTTCTTTGCCTTGCTGATTTGTTGCATGGTCCAGTATTATTGGAATAGTAATGTCAAACCTTGCTGCTAATTCATGTGTAGGTTGAGATGGATTTGCTTCCACTACAGCTTTCAGCTCATCATTATTCACCTTGGTCTCAGGTCACCCACATGGCTCATTTTCAAGAGTAAAATCACCAGAATGGAACTTCTCAAACCATCAACGTACTGTGTGTGCTTTAGCCACATCCTTCCTAAGCACTTCTTTGATATTTCTAGCTGTCTGTGCTGCACTGGTTCCACGATAGGACTCATTTTCAAAAGCAACACTAATTTTTGACTTATCCATGGTTTCACAAAAATTACTCTAAAAAAAATTTGAAAGATAATCACAAGCCAAAGCACAAGTTTGAAAGAATGGGGATGTACCTGCACAATAATAATAAAAAAGAAGTGTCAACGTGAAATGTCAGAGATATCAACTGTCAAACTTAGTACTTAACGACATTGGATAGTCCATACTTAGTAACCTTAATAAGAAAACAAATATACAAAAAACCAAACTTATCCAAACCAAACCATTCCCAAAACAGAAAAAAAAAAAAACCAACAAAAAACTGAAAAGCAAAACTGAGCAATAGTGGATCAGAAAGGGAGGAGGAAAACCTAGAGTGTCATTTCAAGAAACCAAAGGAACAGGGTATTTTTGGAATGAGTCAGTAGTCCGTGCGCATAACAGAAAGGATTTCACAGTGAGGTGCTGGTGGTGTCCTTTGTGGAGAGCCAGTGAGGAGAGCTGGGGGTCTGGGCTGGGCTGGAGAGGGGTGCTGAGTTAGCAGAAGTGGAAGCTATGAGTGAAGACAGCCTTTTAAAGAATTTTTCCTATAAAGAGGAGACTAGAGTAGAAAGAATTATACTGGAGAGGAATCTGAGTTTAAGGAGATTTTTAATATTCATGGACTTTATTAAAATTTTTATTGTATTTTAATCATTTTTAAGTGTGCAGTTCAGTGGTATTAAGTGTATTCCCAGTGTTGTGGAACCATCACCGTTATCTAGTTTCAGAACCTTTTCATTACTCAGGTCAGAAATTCTATTATCCCTGAAGCAATAACTCACTCTTTCCTACTCCCTCCAGTCCCTGGTAACCTCTGATCTTTCTATTTCCACAAATTTGCCTATTCTAGTTATTTCATGTAATCATACAATATTTGTCCTTTTGTGTCTGGTTTTTTTTACTTAGCATAATGTTTTCAAGTCTCATCCATACTGTGACACGTATCGGGGCTTATTTTTTATGGTTGAATAATATTCCCTTATCTGTGTGTACTGCAGTTGGTTTATACATTCATGTGTGGACACTTCAGTTGTTTCTCCCGTTTGGCTATTATGGATACTGCTGCTATAAACATTGTTGCACAAGTATTTGTTTGAATCCAAATTTTCAATCCTTTTCAGTATATACCTGAGTGGAATTGCTGGGTCATATGATAATTCTGTGTTTAGCTTTTTGAGGAATTGCTAAACTGTTTTCCATAGAGGCTGCAACATTTTGCACTCCAGGGTTCCAGTATTAGGGTTCCAGTCTCCACATTCTTGCCAATACTTGTTATTCTCCATTGTTTTTTATTATAATAGCCATCCTAGTGTGTGTGAGGTGGTACCTCCTTGTGGTTTTAATTTGCATTTCCCTAATGACTAATGATGTTGAGCATCTTTTCATATGTTTTGTGTTCATTTGTATACCTTCTATGGAGAAATATCTATTCAAGTCCTTTGCTCAGTTTTTGATTGTGTCGTTTGTCTTTTGTTGTTGAGTTGAAGTTTAAAAAAACATTTTGGATACTAGAGCCTGACCTTATATATCATTTGCTAATATCTTCTTTGTAAACCCATTCTATGGTTTGTCTTTCACTGTCTTGATAATGTCCTTTGTTGCATAAAAATTTTGAACTTCCATGAAGTTTGTCTATTTTTTCTTTTGTTTTCTGTGCTATTTTTACATTATAAGTGAATTTATAGTAAAATTTACTCCTTTTTGACT